>NW_024884364.1:25281507-25295529 GCF_019232065.1 Centrocercus urophasianus
GAAAGAAAGAAAGAAAGAAAGAAAGAAAGAAAGAAAGAAAGAAAGAAGAAATATAATATCTTCAATATAGGATTTTTAAATGAATTTTAAAATGAAAATAAGCTATAACAAGTCTTCTGAACATTTTTTCTTTCCTTTGGAATTTATTCACTGGTTGTTAAATCTTTTAAGTTGATTTTCTCTAGTTTTGGTATCATAAAGGATTGCTACATTTTCATAAAATGCCATTTAAACTCATTAAATCCTACACTGTTGCTTTTATGCTTGTTTTAATAGTACAGTGCACTTCACGCTTTTTTTCTGAAATATTTGCAAGTAAGAGTAATAAATTAAATATTCTGAAGTTAAATTAGGCGGTCATTTTCCTGGGAACATACCTGTCAGTCAAAGGGAACTTAGCATTTCAATGAATGCACTTAGTAACTAGAGGCTTTTATAAATGCTTATTTATTAATTTGCATTTTTGAAACGTTATGTATCAGAGGAGCTTAGAGAGATGGGTTTTGCTCCTGTGGAAAGTCAACGACAAAATACAGTGGCTTCCACTAAGGGAGATTATTAGATGTAAAGGCAGTTTCCTTTCAAATTTTAAAGCTCTTCACTTTAAATTCTAAATAAATAAATCAACAATTGCTTGGAAAATATATTTTAATGGTTTCTTTCATAAATATTCCTATTATATTCTGGCTCATTTTTTGATGTTTCCCCCTGTCTTTGTCACGTTTTCTGCATGTTTCCAAACAAACCAGACTTGATTGTCTTCTGACCTAAGTAGATATGCTACTAATGTAACTGAAAGTTTGAAGTCTGTAACAATGACCTTGATGCTTATCTATAAATAAAACAGGGTTTGCACTTGTTTAGAAACCTGATATCACCTTTTCTGTCTGGGTCAGACTTTTATCTGTTTCTTTACTGAACAAGAAATTAGACTCCGGGAATATCATGTTTCACTGAACTCTTTCTTAAGTCCTCATGGTGTTTGATATCTTCTCCAAAAATGCTATCTAAATCCATCATTAAAAAGACTAGTTTTATTCCCTATACGTCCTAGACAATTAAATTCATTTAATTTGAGTACCTTTGCTTTTTTAAAGACATTTAAATTCTTCATTCTTTCTCTTCTAGAAATACAAAGCTTAGTCAGTTCAGTGACTAGAAGTGTTGTATTTTAATTAGAAAAAAATGAAAACAAACTAAGAGCATATTGATATTCATTACTAATGGCAGAACAAAATCTGGTGAGAAATTAAAATATGGAGCTCAAGATAAAACATTTTTTAACATATGTAGTACTTCTGGACACACTCCTTTCAAAATACTAAAGCTCATGCATACCTTACACTTTTGATATACATGATAGGAAATAGAGTTGATTGAGGATCATCAGGGGATATAACGATGGTGCTCTCTACTAGGCCACAAAAGAGGTGCTGACTAAATAATGTCAGCAGTGTATACCGTTGCATTTATAGAATCATGGATTTTTTTTTATAACAATTAAAATATAAGCTTTGTTTCAAACAACAGATTAAAAGTTTATTATATTTACTTTTTTTTCCTCACAATACCTTAATCAGGGATTATTTAAATTAAAGTGCATCAACAGAAAATCTAGAATCAAAGGATCACTAAAATAGGGAAAAAAACCCACTATAACTAAAATAAGAAAGTATTATTTGAATGTAAAATCCCCATCTGTAGTGTAAGTTTAGATGAGTTTGCTGGCAAACTGAAGCAGCCCCAGGATATTTTATGTTTAAGGGATGATATGTACAGAATTACTATAAATGTTTTTTAAGATTTGTTTTATGCTCAGGCACACCTAAGATATTTCATAACTACAAAACAATATATTGCAAATACAATGCAAGTAGTGAAACACCATAAACTTCATTCTTTTTTTATACCAAATAAAAGTTACAACATTCCATAAAAAGGACACACGCAGTGTTGTAGGTTTTTATTATTTTTATTATTTTTAATCTTGCTGTGGCAGAATATAAAAAAATCTGTCTGATACTCAAGGAGATTTGCTATTGGTATAACAATAAGGTTATAATAAACAGGAGTATCCATTCAAAGGTGTAACAGTTAAAACAAGAACAACAAATTTAGAAATAAAAAACCCCAGCTTTTTAAACATGCTGTTTGTGTGTCTGTCAGCTATTTATATACATCAGAATATATTTTCTTTACTTTGATGTTATTGTGCATGTGGCTGGGAACAATAGGTTTGAATTTCTGGGTAAGGATCAGGGGAAGGGCCAACAAGGCAGACATCCTGGTGGGGGTCTGTTATAGACCACCTAAGTGGGATGAAGAGACAGATGAGGTATTCTACAAGCAGTTTCATAAGTTGTGTGATTTCCAGTTCTTGTCCTCATGGGGGACTTCAACTTCCCTGATATACGCTGGAATAAAATACAGCACAGAAGAAGTAGTCTAGGAGGTTTCTAGAGTGTATGGAAGACAACATCTTTCTGCAGCTGGTGAGAGAACCTAACAGGGGAGGTGCTCTGCTAGACCTGTTCTTTACAAACAGATAAAGTCTGGTGGGAGATGTGGAGGTCAGAAGCTGTCCTGGACATAGTGACCATGACATGGTAGAATTCTCAATTCTTGGTGGAACAAGAAATTCTTTTACAAATATATTAACAGTGAGAGGAGGACCAAGGAGAATTTCCATTCTTTACTGGATGTGACCAGGAATTTGACCACCGAGAATAAGGAAAATGTTAAGGTTCTAAATGCCTTCTTTATGTTTGTCTTTAAAAGTCAGACCAGTTATCCTCAGGGTACTCTACTCTCTGACCTGGTAGTCTCAGATGGGAAGCAGAATAAATCCCCCATGACTCAGGAGGAAACATTCAAAGACCTACTATTCCACCTGGTCTTCCAGAAGTCCATGGGACTGGATAAAATCCATCTGCAAATGCTGAGGGGACTGACAGAGGTGATAGTCAAGCTGCTTTCCATCATCTATCAGTGTTCCTGGTCAACTGGAGAGGACCCAGAAGACTGGAGACTTGCCAAAGTGACTCTCATCTACAAGAATTGTAGTAAAGAGAATCCAGGGATCTACACACCTGTCAGTCTGACCTCAGTGCCAGGAAAGATTTTGGAGCAGATCATCTTGAGGGAGATCACATGGCATATGAGGGACATTTGGGGATCAGGCCTAGCCAGCATGGGTTCATGAAGAGTAGATTCTGCTTGACCAACCTGATCTCCTTCTGTGATGGAGTGACATGCCTGGTGGATGAGGGAAAGAGTATAGTTGTGGTCTACCTTGACTTCATCAAAGCCTTTGACACTGTTGAAGCTGGAAGCCCATGGCTTGGACAGGTATGTTCTTTGCTGTATAAAGAACTGGCTTGATGGCCAGGCCCAGATACTGGTGGTGAATGGAGTTAAAAACAGCTGGCAACCAGTCATTTGTGGTGTTCCCTGGGTGGTCAGTGCTGGAGCCTGTCTTATTTAACATCTTTATTGATGACCTGGATGAGGGCATTGAATGCACCCTCAGTAAGTCTGCAGATGACACCAAGTTGGCAGGAAGTGTTGATCTGCCTAGGGTAGCAAGGCCTTACAGAGGGATCTCAACAGGATGGATAGCGGGGCTGAAGCCAATGGGATGAGGTTCAACAAGACCAAGTGCCATGTCTTGCACTTTGGCTGCAGCAAACCCAGGCAATGTTACACACTTGGAACAGAGAGGCTGGAAGAATGTGTAGAGGAGATAGACCTGGGGGTTTTATTTAATGCTAGGCTAAACATGAGCCAGAAGTGTGCCCAAGTGTCCAGGAAGGCCAGTGGCATTCTGGCTTGCGTCCAAAATAGTGTTACTAGCAGGGGCAGGGAAGTAATTGTCTCTCTGTATGAGGGTGAGGCTGCACCTTGAGTACCATGTTCAGTTTTGGGCTCCTCACTGCAAGAAAGACACCAAGACCCTGGAGCATGTCCAGAGAAAAGCAACGAAGCTGTGAGGGGTCTGGAGCAGAAACCTTATGAGGAGAAACTGAGGGAGCTGGGATTGCTCAGTTTTGAGAAGAGCAGGCTCAGGGGAGACCTTATTGCTCTCTATAACTACCTGAAGGGAGGCTGCTCTCACATAACTAGTGATAGGACTAGAGGGAATGGCCTCAAGTTGTGCCAGGGGAGATTCGGGTTGGATGTTAGGAAATGCTACTTTTCCAAAAGAGGGGTCAGGCATTGGAATGGGCTGCCCAGAGAGGTGGTGGGATCAGTGACCCTGGAGGTGTTCAAGGAAAGTTTACATGTTGTGCTGAGGGACGTGTTTTAGTGAGAACTATTGGTGACAGGTGGACAGCTGGACCGGATGATCTTGTAGGTCTTTTCCAACCTTTGTGATTCTACAATCTGCTAAATAGAAAAAAAATAGGGCTTTCAGAATTATTCAAAGTTAGTTGATTTGAATTTTCCTCAAGTCACCAAATGAACCATCTGTGTTGAAGTTGCAGAACTGTGCAGTTTTAAAACACTAAGAGTTTAAAATTCTGCTGAGCTGAAAACATACACTATGCTGCTTACTATATGTATGATATACACAAAGTAATTATATGTAACCTTACCCCACTATCATAGAATCATAGAATGATCTGGATTGAAAATGACTACAATAATCATCTAGTTTCAACCCTCCTGCCATGTGCAGGGTTTCCAACCACCAGACCAGGCTGCTGATAGCCACATCCAGCCTGGCCTTGAATGCCCCCCAGGGATGGGGCATCCACAGCCTCCTTGGGCAACCTGTTCCAGTGCATGATCACCCTCTGAGTGAAAAACTTCCTCCTAAAATCTAACCTAAACTCCCCAGTTTCAGTTTAATTCCCCCTTATCCTATCGTTATCCACCCTCCTAAACAGCCATTCCCCTTCCTGTTTATTTGCTCATTTCAAGCGTTGGAAGGCCGCAATAAAGTCTCCCTGGAGCCTTCTCTTCTCCAAGCTAAACAATCCCATCTCCCCCAACCTTTCCTCATAGGAGAGGTGCTCCAGCCCTCTGATCATCTTAGTGGCCCTCCTCTGGATCCGCTCCAAGAGCTCCACGTCCTTCCTGTAATTCCTGTACTGGAGACCCCAAACATGGACGCAGCACTCCAGATGGGGCCTCACAAGAGCCGAGTAGAGAGGACAATCACCTCCTTCTCCCTGCTAGCCACCTCTTTTTTAATGCAGCCCAGAACACAGTTGGCCTTCTGAGTTGCAAGTGCACACTGCTGGCTCATGTCCAGCTTCTCTTCTTCACTAGAAATAACCACAGAGACCATGTACTATTATGTTCAATAGTACTTATTAATTCCTCCAAATTAATGATAAATAATAGGATGATGTAATTGGACAGTACTACTTGGATTTCAATGAAATTATTACAATTTATATCAGCTATGAATCTGAGTATTTCACCTGGAGCCACTGGTTTAAGTATAATTTAAATTGTTCTTATTATTTTCTTTTATATTGGTTTACACAACTAATAAACTCATTAAAAATAAATCACTTCACAATCTGCACAATGCACAATATGATTAGTAAACAAATGCCTAAGGCCAAAAAATATTTTTCTCCCTCTATCATAATATCAGTTATTTATTATATTCTATATCTTTTTACTTTTGACTGACACTGAGGAAAAACTAGTCTGAATGCTAAGCAAATTGAAAATGCCACAATGCCACAGTGTATACTTTCTTTTGATATATAACTGTAGAATGGAGGTTTCTCAGAGGAAGGAGAGAGCTTCAGACTCACTGAAGATAGAGTGTTTCAGGATTTTAATTTGTTTTTGTTTTATTTTCTCCTGATCTCTTGAGAAAGTTTGTGTTGTTGATAAGAAATATTTGGCATTCTTTCTTTCAGTCAGGTTATCTGGCATCAGCATCCAAATTTACTCTGTAACTTCAAATATACTTGTATCCACTACTGACCAAATTTACACTTGGTTTTGCCATTTTCTTAGTACTGCAGCACCATTTTTTTTTTTTCCATCTTTGCTGATAAAATATTCAATAAAGCTAAAAATTAAAACCAATGTGCATTAAAAAGAATTTTTTAAATACTGATATTGGTTTTATAACAGGAGAAGGTCACTCATTAACTGTTTCTCATAAAGCAGGATGAATAATGTGATGAAATAAAAACAAAAGAATAAACTCAGTCCTAACGGCAAGGGAGTGTGATACGCTTGTTGAGAAAGAGTAACAGGTGGAAGTAGATATGTGAACAAATGTCCATGTGTCCATAATTATTTTTAAATGTACATTTCTGTCAGAAACTTGGTGGGAATTAGGAAGGGCTGCAACTTCACTAGTTGAAATGCAGTAGGAGGGATTAGAATTACTTTACACCACAAGATAAGGATTTAAATAGGTTAGAGAAGAAAGATCTGATTTCAGGCAAAACGTAGGCTGAAAATCGTGGCCAGACAAACACTTGAAATCCCCTTTGGAGAATTTCCTAATGAAAATTCAAGGATGTATTAACTGGAAAGATCATATCACAATCAAGAAAGCTTTAAATTGATCAGTTTTGAAATGTGAAGATGGAGTGGAAAATAAATTACTTCAATGACCTCAAAATAGGTTATAGTATGAGTAGGAACGTGGTAAAAGACTCAGAAGAATGAGAATGTGGCAATGGTTTTATGAAGGATTTTTTCCTTGTTCTATCCATGAAGGAGTACAAGAACGGTAGGAAAATTCAAGTCTTTTACAAAGATAGACATCTATAAATTAATTTTAAAAAGTAAAAGCCAAGATCTGTTTTCTCAAGAGTGAGAACTAGATTTAGCCAATAAATACTTTAGATCAATCACAATTCTGTTTTGAATACTCTCTTAAGACCTAAAAATTCTTAGTTTAAAATTTACTGCTTTTAGCTACGCACTCACAGTCCGGTAATCATCTTCCAACAAATGCATGCATTAGGACTGCAGCATCTCTGCATGGTTCATTAGAACAGTTTCTTACTCAACATTTCTTCTATTCTGCAAAATAGGAACAGGGCATTTTTGCTTTTTAAAAGAAGAAAATTTCTTGCAAGATATCACAGTTTATTATGAAAATCTGTGGGGCTGGCAGAGTTTCAGTGAGTCAGTTTATCAACTATTACAAAGGTTTTCATATTAGTTAAGACTCCCTCAAAAGAAAGAGGTTTGTGTTTTTTGGTCCCGCAATCTTTACTCGAAGAAATAATATAATATCTATGTTAGAAATATTTTCTGGAAGTATTCCCAATACGTATGCTTTTTATATTTGTGAAAGTAAATCTTTCAAATATGTTGCTGAAAACTTCATGATCATTTTCTGAAATAATAATAGCACTCATCATGATACAGTTTTAAAAGGGGGTTGCATTTCTCCTTTCAAGAAAGTTTCCATACTTGAAATGAAGCAGCTAGTAGACTCATCACACTCTGCCCACGTTACCCCACAAAGTTCTGTACAGATGTCCATGGATAAAGCGTTTGTTCATACAAGCAGAACTGTATATCAGGTATAAGTCTGTTAAAGCAAAGAAAGCAATCTAACAGAATGATATTTAAGATCAATAGTTTTATGTTACTGTTATCTAAATACATTTAGATCTAAATTTTGACTAGATTGCTGTACCATTGTAACCAGTCTCACACAGAATGGATTCGAAGATTAATTAAATTTGTTTCAGACAGCACAGATAAACATTTTTATTTACGTAAAGATTTATTTTGTTTTATTTGGCTGCTATTACAAAGATATGTAGTACTATTTGTAGCACTGGCTAAAGTTATTTTCATGATATAATTATTGTTCATACAGTGCCTCTTTTTAATATGCTTCTATGTAGTCCATTTGAAAAATATCCAGCATCTGATTTTATACACAGTAATTTCAGGATTTTTAAATTTTAAATTCTGCTGCTAACTCCTTTCACAGCTCACTTTTGCACAGAGGGTAAATCCAGCTGGGTGAGATTAATCAATATTCTGCAGATTTATATTATCACTGTATATCATAGCTGAGAACAACTTAAAGCCCTTTGTTATAGTTCAGAAATACCTATCAGCTAGAATCAAGATAGATAAACTCTTCTCCCTTCAATAAAATAGAAACACATTTTGTAAAAGATACTAGTGTAAATAACACAGCTATTCACATCAGTACAGTGAGGATGAGTAAATGCATTTAATAGAGTGTATGGAATTTAACTTCTGAGGAATCTGAAAACACTATGTTGTACAAGAGTGCTTCAACTCATCTATTTTCATAGATCATGTAAACAGCCTGTTATCAGTTTCTAAGCATTTTTTCCTTGAATTAAATGAGCTTAATTCTCACTATATGTTTAGCCTTGGCAAAAATAAAAGAACAAATTAAATGAAAGAATTTGACACATCTTTCTGCACTTTCAGGTTCAATTTTCTGTAGGCTATTTGCATTAATGTGCATTCCAAATTTGAAAACACAAAATATGAAAGGATAGCTATTAATTTTAAATCTCAGTTAAGCATATTCCTCATAATATCTTCAGTTATATATTGGAAAATGTGTAGGAAGGGAAGAAAACAAGTATAAAATTTTGCAGGAAGGTTTGTAGGTGAGTTATCTATATATGTATCTATCTATGTATCTATCTATCTATCTATCTATCTATCTATTTATCTATCTATTTTTCCCCGAAGAAAGAGTAGTCTGAACAGACTGGACTGTGTAGTCTTACATCACATATCATGACTTAACGTAATAAATTTCATAAGTAGTTCACCTAAAAAATTCATTTTAAAGGAGTTAAGATTTGTCCCATTCCTGTGCTCCTTTTCTCTGCTTCTTCAGTACCCTTAATGAAGAGACAGTGCCCCACTGCATCAAGGTAAAGATGTATGTTAGGGTTACCAACTGTCTGCGTGTGCTGACTCTATCAATCATGAAATGACAGCATGAAAAGCTGAACTTAAGCTCTCTTCTGAACTGGCAAATGAGTCAAGATTTTGTCAGGACAGAATAGTACAGAACAGTACAGAAAAAAAAAAAGGTTTTTTATGTGACAAAAATAAAGATTGCAGAAACATTAAGTTAGATAGCATTGGGTTGTGCAGAACGAATGGCTTAATCTATTGAGTAATAAGGAGAATGGCTGATTTAAGGACATCCTTAAGTGATGATACTTTAAGTTCTGAATTATCTGAAGTTGATATGGAAATTTAAAATCAGTTTGTTTGTTATTGTTTGTTGATTTTCTTTGAAATCAGGCTTCTGAACACAAACATTTCTTTCTAGATTCATAAGAGGATGAGTGCTGTGAAACAGCTGATGAACGGGAAAATCACTGGCCTTTGAAAATCAGTGTTTGGAGTAATTGATTTTATTGACTTCCAAAGTAATTTCAGAAACATTTTGATTGAAATATGGGTAAGCCATTTTCTCCAAACCTGTAAGGAGATAGTTTAAATTCTTTCTTGCTCATTTAACAGAACTATGAAGGTACCTTTTCAAGATTAATCAAGTAGAAGACTGTCCCTAATGCACTTTCAATTTTGATTCTGCAACGAACTTCCATGGAACCTACTGAAATATTAATAGAGCTAAGTAGCCATAATGATATTGACTTAGGAAGCCAAGACATGCCTGTGCTCTTCCTCCTGTCCAATTCTCCTCTTATAAGGAGATATGGAGGTACCACAATCACCTCTCATAATGTAGTATCCTCAACTGTTCTAAGATGTGTAACAGGTCTTTTCTATTACTTCCCACAATTGAAAAATATATTAAAATTTCCACTATTTCTACTGTACAGTTCAAGTTTTGAAGCAAATGGACTATAATAAATGGATCTTTCTTAACAAGTTCTAAATATTGGATGTACATATTCAATATCCCTTATGAATGCATAAGATAATAAATTCACAAGTACTTTGTTTAAACTTCACCTTACTTAATTTAATTTAAACTTCACTGTAGTTAAAACATTTTCTGAAGTAATGGGCTTATTTGCACTTTTACAAATTTGTCAAAACAGAGGTACAAACTTCCTTATTTTGTATGCTGCTGTTTGAAGCTGACAGCTGGTCCAACTCATGAAAGCCACTACAAGTGGTACTGAATTGTACTTATTTCCTTATTTTGTCAAATTGACAGAAAATCATGTCAGTTTTTAACAAGTAGTACTTGTGACATAATGTCTTCTGTTCTCTGGAGCTTGCCAATTTTGGTGATAGATTCAGACTGCTCATGAAAACAACTATTAAATTTTTATGTGCCTCCCAGATCATGTTTGCTGCAGAAAATGTTTACCTCCCTATTTCAGCCTGAAAACTTTTACATTCTATTTTAAGCATTGAAGACATCAGCTCAGAATCTTGTCCTACATGCCTAGAAATTAAGCTTTTCAAAATTTGCTTGTACATTTATATATTAAAAGGACAATTTTCTGATTTATGAGAAATATGGACAGAAAGCTACACATTCCAATGGCCAAGAGGCAACTGATGGATTTGAATAGAAAAATAATGACATGATATCTGATAATACATAACTAAAAAATATCAAACCTATTGCAAAAAAAACCCCAAACAAATAAACACAAACAAAAACAAAAACAAACAAAAAACAGAACAAAGAAAACACACCACATCAACCACGGTTTTATGATTTTTCTAGATGAAATAAAAAGTCTTTTCCTTCTTTTCTATTTGCAGATGATGATCAGCTTTATGGTAGGAGATATTAGGAAACCTACAGTGCATTTTGTAAAAAGTATGGAAAACAAATTACCTTAAGATTCTCAAAGAACTGTATGTACTTAAAATTTATAAATTATGTAAACTAAAACAGTACTGTGATAATATATATTTCTCTAAACATTTTAGATAACGTGGTAACCCCAGTACTGGTTATTCCTGAATGATTTCCCACTGAACTCACTTGAATTTTCTAGTATTCTATGTACCCCTGAAAATTTAAAAAACAAAACAAAACAAAAGATTTTTAAAATGAATCTCATGTGGGTTACAGAACAAATTGTTTTGCTCAAAGTTGTTTAGAACACTCATACCTCTTGCCTTGACCTCTCTTTCATCATTCAGTTTATTATGATGAAGCTTTTGTCTCTCAAAGTGATGCCTCTGAAGAAGAAAAACGCTTGCTTTAAAACTATCCCATGTGGTTTTGATATTAACCACATTCCATATAGATGACCGTAACATTTCAACTTTTGGCTCTGTGTGATATGTAAACGTGATTTATTTGCATTTTAAATGAAGTGGGACTTCATTTCTTGTAATTTTCTGTGTGATTTTACTGTATTTGCTTACATAGCAGTACATTTTATTATTCTTACATTCTTATTCTGTCAATAATTTTACTTGATATTTGTCACTTAAAATTCAATGAAGTTGTGTAGTTCTTCTTACTTTTCTGGAAGTACATACTGGTTCTTTGCTAATGTTTGCACTGATTCTTAGAATCCTCACTGTCTTTTACGTTTATTTTTCTCACAGTGAGGATTATGTATTTTAGACACTGTCTTTGGCTAATGTTTTAGGTTAATCTGTAACACTTCATCATTGCTGTGCCAATAAAGTAAATGCACTGATGAATCTACCCATTCTGGTATAAAACTGAGGTGTTTTTTTTTTCTCTTGTGGTCCTAGAATATAACATTATGTAAATCATCTTTACTCACAACTAACAAAAATTTGTGGAAACTTAACAGAGAAGACACAATAACAGAGAAGAAACAAAAGGAGTGCTCCCAGGGAGATTGAACCTTGTGTATATTCTACCTTGTGTATATTCTTGCCTGTTTACTTAGATAAAGCTGATGTACACAAAATGAAAATATTAATAGATCTACAGGTTAATCAAAATCCTTTAATCATTTGAGACAGTGAATGACTCTGCATGCATTCTTAGCTTATACCTGTAACTAAATGCTTCAGTTTAAGTCATGTATGGTTATTCTCTGCTGCTAGCCTACAGGATTAAATTAATTCCAGTACAGTCCATTTGAATCACAGGGATTTCACTGTTTTGTTTAGTACCATGTTTCATTACAAACTGTAGATGGAAGGCTACTCTTCAGTTAGCTCTTCCCATAACACCAAGACTTTGGAAATGAGAGAATAAGCAATGCATTTTCTGGCATGCCAGTGAGATCTAGCTAGGGAAATGCCATGGACATTTTAATAGTAACAGAATTTAAAGCTTCACTGGTAGCAATTCATTCTACATGGGAACTGCCTAAGCAGCTACTGAAGATGAGCAAAGAATAGGCAAATCTTTCCATTGATTTTGTGCTGTTCAAGAATTGAAATCTGAAAATGTCAAAAATTTCCAGTCTGGAACCTGAAGAAAGAGATGAGCAATAAATCCCCAATGACCTAGAAGTAATAAGATCAAAATATGCTCTGTTTAAGGGAAGAAAAATTATAAGGGAAAAACCGTGAATGACTTCCACTTGTGGAAGACTAATAAAAAGTACCCAACAGGAGAATCAGTTCATGACTATGAAGATCCTTGAAGATAGAATAAAGATAATGGCTGCATTGCACAGACTCCTACAGAAATTATTTCTTCCAGATAGGAAATCTATTATTACACAGCTCATTTGCTGTTTTCTAAACTATTTCTTCAGTCTCTGACTAACGAAAATGATTTTTAGAATTCCTAATGTTTCTGCCTTGTATTTCCATGAGTGTTGCATTTTTAAATGAAAACAAAGTTGATGGCTAGTTTTTATGCCAGTATTATAGTGTGCATCTATTTATGTAGACATGTGCATGTTTATGCTGTTATTGTTTCTATTCATATAGTAGTACAAAGAGACAAATTGCTTTTATTGTGAAACTTATGATTTCAATTGGAAGGTTCTTTCCAAGTGAACTGTTCTATTACATGTATTTCACTCCAAAAATAATGCTTCCCTATTTATTTCCATGGAATCTGTAGGCACCAAATCTGAACCATATGGTGGTAGAACAGTCCAGCCAAGATTGACAAAGTGCTCCATGGTTTTCAAACTGGAATGGGGGCGTATTTTCATGTTGAAAGAAAAATGTTGTCTTCTCTGGCTTGATTCTGGAAGTTCAAGCCTTCAGTTTAGTCAGCATCGTGTTGCAGTGGTCAAAGATGGTGTTTTTTTCAGGTTCCAGAAAATCTAGGTGGATTATCCTTTTCCTATAGGAAAAGATATTGCACATCAGTATACCTTCTGAGAGATGCATCTTGAACTTTTTCTTTGATGGGAAATTCATATGTCATCATCCATGGACTATCATTTTCACTCCATCACACCATATCTCATCATCAGTAGTGATGCAGTTTAGGAAGCTGTCACATCCATCTTCCTATTGATTAATTAGATTGCATACAGTGCTCTTTCTGCTCCTGTGTGAGCAATTGTGGGACTCACTTGGCACAAAATTTGTGATTTTCCAACATTGCCACCATTCTTTCCAACACACTAAATCCAGTATTCAGCTCCTTACAGAGTTCTGTGGACATAATAAGCTGATTCGAGTGGATGAGCTGATTGAGATGCTCTTCATTTTGTGGTGTAACAGTTGTGTGGAGTGTGGCTTGTTTACCATGTCACAATCACCACTGTTGAAATGCACCAGCCACTGCCTCACTGTGCTCACATTCATTGTTTGATCTCCATAAATATTCAGTAAGTGCTATTGAATGTCAATGAGTCCCATTTTTTCTGCACGGAGGAATTCAATGACACACTTTTGCTTCATGTGCACTTGCGTGTCAAATACCATTTTGTCAGACTGTCTCTCTGTTGCCATCTGTTGCACAGCAACAAAATGTCATGGAATGCTGACAGAAAGGTTCAGCCTCTACTTCCATAGCATCTATATCTGCCTCTGTCATAGCAGGCTTACACAGTAAAATAGGAAGCATTAGTTTTGGAGCTCCTCTCCTCTCCTCTCCTCTCCTCTCCTCTCCTCTCCTCTCCTCTCCTCTCCTCTCCTCTCCTCTCCTCTCCTCTCCTCTCCTCTCCTCTCCTCTCCTCTCCG
>NW_024884364.1:25295629-25326173 GCF_019232065.1 Centrocercus urophasianus
CTCCTCTCCTCTCCTCTCCTCTCCTCTCCTCTCACATTCTATGAAATTATTAAAAACATTAAAAACAAATAAAGAAAAAAATATAACAATATATTGTTGAAGGCTGATTTACTCTATTATTTCTAAGCTTGGTAATTATGGAGTAAATGTTATAAGATCCTAAGTGCACATACTAGCAGTATGGAAGTTTTCTTAGTTCTAAGTTGGTTTATTAGGAGTAAAGGTTACTGGAAATAGAACATCTCTTTTGAACTTTACTGTGACTATTTAGAGAGCACATTGAAAACCATTTCAAGTCAATCTTAGTGTACTTTTACTTATATTTTTAAGTTACGGTTTCCTATTTTAATCTACTAAAATTAGACTGATTTTTAAGTGATAGTAAAAATATTGTTTCAGCTAATTTTGTTTTCCAATTGGCATTAAATGATATAAGGGTCACATCATTTGAAATAGTATGATCTTTGTAAAGAAACTCGGACTTAGCTAAACAAAGATTAGCATCACCTTCTTTGTACATCTTAATTACATTGCATAGTATATGATACCGTTTACATATGGCCAGAGAGGGTTTTTTCAATACACTTCCCTAGAAATAAACATATGAGAAAACGAGCATGTGTAGATCTGAGTTCCTTGAAATACAGTGGGGCAGGTTCATTGCTAAAACAGATTTCTCATTATCTACCAAGTCAACTATTTCACAGATATCGTATATTGGGTTTTTTCCTCACAAATGCTATGACTGTAAATACTTGCACATAGAGCATTAAAGGGGATATGCTACCAAAATAATAGTTCAGATTTTCTAGAAAGATTATTGTGGTCTCATTTCAGATACAGAGTAACTGTTTCACTCATTGGAATTTCTTCTTTCTCAGGAAGTCTGCTGCTCACAAATGAGCTGCTTTAGCTGCCTTTCATTCTGTATTTCTGTCTCTAGTGATCATATCCATCCCTATCCAGTATCATGGCAGGCAAAGCAGCATCTGTATGTGGAACAGCTGCAACTCATTCTTTGTAGTAGACTACTTGCAAGGTATAGCCAAACAACATCCACCACTGTGAATATTCATTCTATTTCTATACATACAAACTGTTAATTGTGTTTCGGTTTAACTGTATTTAAAATGGAAGTAAATTTGTAGATAGGTTTTTTACTCTTGCTTCTCTGCAATTCTGATCTCAGTGTTTCCTCTGCCCTAGATACTCCAACTCACTGCCTTTATCTCCAGTTGTCAAAAGAGAACTTCCTAGAACAGCAAAATGCCTTAAATGCCCAAGTCTGATCAGATCTTAGCAGGCTGTTTATGTTGCTCTCTTGAGCTGTTCTGTCTCAAACATTGAAGTGATGGCAGAAAGGAAACTAAGGGGAAGAAAACTCTCATACACTTGCATCTTGCTTTTAGAACTAGTTATTTATAAGCTAATGCATTTTTCTGTACTTACATAGTCATTTTTATGCCCCATCACTGCTGGGTACTGTTTTTTGTTTTGCTTTGTTTGTTTGTTTGTTTACCTAAGCACATGAGGAATAGTTCTACTCTGTAAAAATATTCACGCTGATATGTAAACATAGATATTTGCTATTTATAAATACTCTTTTCTAATATTTCATCAAATTGACAAACATAAATAAAACAACATGATTTTGACACATCAAATGCAATGACAATGAAGCAACAATGGATAAGCTGATGACCTGCATTCAAAGTAAATTCGTTCAAGCCATTATGAACAGCAGTTACATTAATAAATATTGGTTTTATCAGGAGAGAAATGAATGAAAATAGTCAGAATTTAAAATAGATTGATTAGCTTTAGTTTATAGAGAAGAATGAGTGAATATTAGTTAAGACTTGTCTCCCATTATCTAAAAAGAGGTTAGGAAGAGCTGAGAGGCTGAGAAATCTCCATTTTTGCTTTTTCCATACTTGTCTTGAAAAAGGTGTGGCTCACTTAACCTACTGCCTGCAATAGTCTTTCTTTGAGCTGGACTAAATGGCCCATAGAAAACCCTTTCAGCCAACATTTTTGTAATCTTATTTATATTATTCAATTTTATTCAGTATTATTGCTAGTATTTATAATTATTATTGCTATTCCTGTTATGACTTTCCAAGGCAACCTGGCAAAGAGAGATGTCCGAACTGCAGCATGCTTCTGCCAAACCTTCTAATGAAGCACGTTTCATTCTAATTTCTGTATTAAAATGATGCTGAAGGATACAGACATGATGGCTAGTTGTATCACTGTGAGGGAGATTTTCTTTCATCAGATAATCTTGGAGTTTAAGAACTATAATGAAAATTTACCTTAATTTCCAGGACAGTATCCAAATGAGTTTCAGGCAGAAATTAGATTTATGTAATTTAAATGCATATCTTTTATGCTGAAGAATTGTAGTTTATGCATTGAAATACTTGTTTTGGTTCAACTTCAGCAGGCAGCTTAGCAACACACAGCTCTCATTCACTTTCAAGTGGAATGATGGAGAAAATAGAAAAGGAAAAAGTGCGAAAGACCCTATGAAGAAAATTACCTCTGTCCCAACTAAAACCATAACAATACTTAAATGTACAAAGTTGCAGAATTATAGCAATTTCCCAAAACCGAGGATAGAACTTGATATTATATAGTAATTAAGTTTTCTCCCAAACCTGAAATCTTCCTTCCCCCAAACTAACATAAAGATCAGAGGTCAAGATATAATTCTAAATGAAGATCTGGAATAAGTTAGAATGTATATAAGAATGATTAAAGCAAATGTAGCCAAAACATTGAAAATTTACAGTCCTGTATTCTCTCAATTCAATTCTAATATTTGGTGTTGTACTTTAGTAAACTAGCTGAGAATTTTCTCTATGCCTGACTCCAAACCAAATTCTGATATACAGTACTTGCTATAAGTGAAATACACCAAGCATATAACTAATCATATGTCTCTGGAAGGGCTTGCTAGCCTGTGAAATCTCAGTGCTGTAGCCAGAGAAATAGATGTGATTTCTCTTTAAAATAACTTGAAGCGTATGGTACCTGAATCATCTGCCCTGAGCTGCCAGGTGTATTTTCTCTTTAACTTTTCTTTAATGTAGTGAAGGCCTTCCAGATTGCCACCAAACAACATAATATTGAAGTAACTTGGCACAGGAATCTACAAAAACACAGATGTGTCCGTATTGAGAAATGTCCCTAATGGTTTCACGTGAAATATCTGTCAGCTATCAAGTTATTATGTCTAAAAATTGGAATATATTTTACCATGTACCATGTCCATCACTTAAATTAAGCATGTGGATGGAACAACCCAATTCAGTAAGCTAAAGCACTCTCCTTTAAAGGAATCTGTCAAGCTTAATGTGACAGATGTGCAAAAAGGCATAAAATGGTATCAGAAGAGTGACATTTTTTAAGATTACAAAAATGTTCATCAGAAATACATACAAATCTCTCTAAACAAGTGTTTGGGAGTTTCTGGTGTTTCAAGACAAAATAATTCCTTCCTATTCTGGATAAATAGAATATTCATTTTTTTAATATTTGCTGGACAAAATTGTAGACAGCTCTCTCAGTAAAAATGTGTTAAAGTCAAAATGAACTCTCTACACCTTGAGAAGAGCGTTAGTCTCTACTCTTGCTTTATTCTGCCATACTTCAGGGAACGGAGTAGGGAATAGCTCTACTTATCTCTAATGTTGTCAATTGTAGAAGGTACAATAAAAAGAATGGAAAAATCATTTTTCTGTCAGGACCACACTGATAGTGCTATTTTGAATTCAAAGCCATATTGTCACAGTCTTGCTGTATAAATGTCAAGCATCCAAATTCATAATGTATGCATTGCTACTCATAGGCACAGGGAGAAAAGGAGATTAATTCCGAACACAAAGAAGTGTAGAATGATCTATACAGAGGAAAGACAACACTATGAACTTGAGTCAGTTTTTTAAGGAACTACTGAAACAAGTTACCCTGAATAACTGCCCTAGAGCTAATTAAAAAAAAGCATTATAACAATTGTGCAGCACAGTATTTAATTTAACATACATACACAGTGTGTGTTTCCCTATGTTCAACCTATATCTCCTTTCTTATAGTTTGCAAGCATTTCCCCTTGTCCTGTCATCACTGACCCTGCTAAAGGGTCTGTCCCCTTCTTTCTCACAGTCGCCCTTTAGATAATGAAAGGACACTATCAGGTCACCTCGGAGCCCTCCAGACTGGACAATCCCAGCTCTCAGCTTATGTTGAAGTTCAAATTTTTGATTTTTGAGTTTGGAAAAGATACTGCTCAGTTATCAGTGAAAAATCACGTATCTTTTCTTATACGTAACAGTGGCAACTTTATCTCATTTTCAGAGTTGTCAGTGAAAAGTCTAATATATCATTGCGTGAAGCCTCCTGAACTTTACTGAAAAAATTAGAAGAGTTATAAAATGGAAAAGGAAAAAAATGCTAGTGATTCATAAGCAATTGAATAGTAATTTATTGTATGTTCAGCCACTTGATTTTATTTCAACAGAAGTCAGCAAATGAAGCTTTGTGTTTTGAGCCTTTAAATTGCAAAGCTTATAGAAAATGTTTGCAGTAATCATTAAAGCACTAGTGTTACTACAGTAAATTCTTTCTTATTTGTTAATTTAGAGCTCTATTTGCACAGTAGAAGATGCACAATTGTAAGCTCACGAGAGATTTTGTTTTCGTTCTTGAGTGGACTGGACATACACATCAGAAACTTGGAATAGGACAGATACTATTTACCAGAAAACATAAGGCTCTTTTCATCATCAGAGCATATTTTATGTCTCAAAACACAGGATTGCTTGAAATATATGATACTTGTCCGTATAATGGAACACTCATTAATAAAAAATTGATCATCTGTTTTCAGATAGTGTTATACTATCCAAAAATATCCTCAGATATCCTAAAAGCACGAAAGTGTAACTAAAAGTTTCTCATTTATTCACTAACTGACACTAAAAGCAAGAAAAAAGATTCATGCACTGATCAGACCTAAAATTCTGTGCATCTGTGCAGCCATTATTATAGAAAATCAAAAGCTAAATGAGGAGCAGTGGAGAAATGCAACAAAGATATTTACTATTGGTTACAACGAAACCTAACATGAATCAGAGAAATGAGATCCAACCCTGTCATAACATCCGAAATGGACAAAATTTATAAACAGAACCCCACGTCACTTGTTTGCTGGTTTTTTTGTTTGTTTGTTTTGTTTTGTTTTGTTTTTCTTTCTTTTTTTTCCTGTAAGAAACCTCAATCCTGGAAAAAATAAAATTAAAAAAAAAAAAAAAAAAAAGATCAGGGGTCTGAGAAAAGGATGAGGCAATTAACAAGGAAAGGAAAGCATAAAGGTTTTAGAGCAGAGAGAACTACTATCAACATTTCAAAGGAGTTTATTGAAATCTTATCTTTAATGGGCTTTGTGAATGCTTTCCAGAAAATTGAAAGACTTGGAAATTAAATTGATGGAATCATGTGAGAAAAAGAATGGTGCTAATAAACCATTAGAGTCACAGATGGTTAATATCAGGAAATCTCAACTATAAGAGAGCAGCTAGTTCAGTGAACATGATATTCTTCAGGTTTTCATATTTCAATCAGAGCAACCTGATTAGACTGAAGACAAAATATATCTGACGTACAATACACATGAACTTACTTGCAGAAATGACAAAAGAAAATAATTATTCACTCATTACCATTTTTATTTTCCTGCAGGGCATGTGAATGCACCAAAAAAAAAAAAAAAAAAAAAAAAAAAAAAGATATGTAGCTATGCTTTGGTATATTAGAAGACATTTTACAACAAATTCATATGGTCACATGGCATTTATGATCAACAAAATGGATGTTGAAGAATATTCCTTATACTGGTAGCTTTCCTTGAACATAAATGAACTTACTGGCTACTTTGCTTCCTTACTATTTGGTGAATCATGAGAAAAAAAAAAATGTTTTTATTATTTTCACATCCTAAGGATTCCAGTTTGCATTCTCATGACAAAGATAGACATAAGATATAATTTTCAGATCATTAAGGCATTTTCCTCTAATAAAAAGGAAAAAAAAAAACCAACCCTCCTGTTCCTTCTTTCTTGTCATTACCATAAGAATATAGGAATGTATACAGCAGTATACTTCATTCTCTTTTTGTCTGCCTACCTTCCTGCATTTCCCTTTTCCTCTCTCATATCCTTTACCCAGCATTAGATCGGAAGCTAGTGAGTAATATAAAACAAACAGTCATCAAGGTTACCTTCTGATAATTGCCTGAAATAGTATATCTTTCATAAAAGTCTCTCCAAGAATAGAAAAATGAGGAAGATTTTAGGTTACTGAAACACCTTAATTGTAAATATCTTTTTTACTTTTTTCCTTCAAGTTAACCATATTCTATAGTATATGCATAGCTTCAATAAACCCTGGTGTTCTCCTGAGGACTAACTCTGAGTTATGATAGTTTTCAGAATGTTAACTCTTTCTTGAATTATTTTATAAAATATTATTTTATTTTTATGGAAAGCTCATTACCACCGCTTCTCAGCACTACACCATTCTGTCTGCTCATTCTCCTCTAGAATGAGACTGGAATGTTTCTGAAGAAAGAAGGGAAATTAGAAAGATATTTTATATGTGATGTGGGCCAGTTGTAAATCGTAGACTGGAGTGTGTTGCATGTGTGCTTGTATGCTCGTATAAGATTGGACTGACACAACAAGCACATTGGCTTGCATCTTTGCCTCCCATTAGCTCTGTATACATGGAAGGAGGATGCAATACTCTGGGAACAGAACTGTTCAACTTAGTTTTTACTGGAAATTCCCACTTACACACGTACTTCAAAAAGACTGTAGTCAGTAGGAATGATGAGTTATACTTTTCAGTGCCTAATTTTCTACATTTGCTTAATGAACGTCATTATTTTCCCTGCATATCATATGTTTTTTTTTACTTCATACTCTACGAAAACTGCAGTGCCTTCGTTATGATGTTGTGCCAGTCAAACTGCATCAGTGACTCATCTTACGGATTTCTCTTGAGAGATTTCAGCCACTTTAGTAACATGGTACACCAGACTGCCATATCCTGATGGCCTAGCTCATTAACAGGACTATCTTCCTAGGCAAGTGTGAGTCCTTACATTTGCCTCTACATTTGTCATCATACCTGATAGAGAAGTATACATATTTTCTGTTTGTATCACCCCAAGACTTTATGTTCTTGCTGAATATCTGGAGACCTAACCTGCTAGTTCTCAGTGAAATAGTACTGTTTTTTTTTTTACTGAAGAAATAGCACTCCATTTCATACTGTGTTGTTGTGCCTGTCATCTCACTTCTAAAGCTGAAAGAATATTGATAGAATGTCTGATCTATCCTCCTTAAGAATCTATCCTCACAAACCTTTCCTTCTTCAGAAATCAACCAAATAAAATTTCTCATGTTTTTCCTTTCTTAGTGGTCTGCTAATAAGATATCAAATTTTATTTTTCTGGATAACATCACCTATGGTTTTTTTTTGAAACACTGAAGGCATGTATATATTGGATTTCAAGTTCAGATATGGTTGAACACTTTGATGGCAACTGCCCACACTTAAAGCTAGTTGGAAGCCAGCCACTTGCAAGCCAGAAATGATGTAGACACACTCGATAATGTCAAATCTGAGTTAATAAGATGCAATGAGGAGCAATGTGTGTTAGAAAAGGTTCATTGTCTGACATATACAGCTTCCAGTTAGGTTAGAAAACTGGCAGAAAAAATTCACATCTGCCTGCAAAAAAAAAAAAAATCACATAGACATATCTTTCATTAGAGCAAATAATAGAGGTCCCATTATGTGAGACTAGATTAGACACGAGGTCCTATTTCCCACTGTGTCTGTCCCCTCATACTGAGTCTGATCCAGTGGGAATACAGCCAACACTGAATCCTCTTGGTTCATCTGGTATTTTCCAGCTCGTTAAGCTTGTCTTGTAATTTTTCTCCCATATAATACCATCCTGTTCAACAAATTGATTGGGATGTTCAGTGTAATATCAGAATCTTTATTCTGCTTCAAAAATGAAAATTAGGCACTTTTTATAAACTTTCCATTTTTGGAAATGAACTTCTATGAAGAAGCATAATTTACTTGGCTTTGTTTATGAATATTAAATCAGCAGATGTTTTTATCGATCAATAAATTGCAGATTACATTGCTGACATTTCATCCTTTTTTTTTTTTTTTTAATATATTATGAAATCACTGTTGCTGTTTCATGAAGCCTAGGTCAAGTTTGCACTTTTGTAATAGTTCCAACTTGTTTGAGCAGGTGTGCTCCTGTCTCTGCAGGGTTGTTTGGCAAACTACATTTGTAAATTTGCAACAGATGTCCTAGCTTTGAAGCATATGTACTATATAGTCTTCAGACTGCATGAAATACAATTATCAGGATATGACAAATTTATGAACTGACTTGCTGAAATTTTGACTGTCGAAAAATCCATTATTGAAACTCTGCTGTTAGACATTATGCTATATTCAGATATTAAAAGGCATCAACAGTGCTGTGTTGTTGCTTTTTCCACAGGTGTAAGTAGACATCTGCTAAGGATGGCAGTGTACCAGCAGACATTTGAACCCAAATTTATCTGCATGGAAAATAATTGGATGATTCTGGTAAAACAAAAATACATCTTACTTCCTCCTTCTGCTTCAGTTGACTTGGAAAGCACTATGTTGAGGTAAATTTGAAAATGTCAGATCTTTTCTGCACTTAGCTTCTATTTGTTTTGTAAATACTTTATGTGCTGGTTCTGCCATCCTCTAGATAAGACTGGACATGAGTCCAAAACCATAGAAACAGTTTCTGCAGTATTTGGTGGCCAGATTTTGAGACCCAGAAGATTTGAATAGTCAAGATGTATCCCAGAAGGTATTCAGACTTTTTCCTTTTTTTTTGTCTTCATTTACATTGAACTTAGAATGTTTTGGGGATTTACTGAACATTCGTTCAATTCACATTTAGTCTTTTTTGTTGTGTTGTACTGTATGGACTATGACTACACAACATATTTGAGTCCCAGATGGAATAATAAATTCAAAATACCCTGTAAAAATGGTTAGCACTAAAGGCTGAATTATATGGTTCTGCTTTTTATCTTCATTTAAAAAAAAAAAAATTGTGAACTACATGATTAACAGCTGTATATGTATACTAACAAATAATCATAGAATTTTTTGAGTTGGAAGGGACAATTGGAGGTCCTGTAGTCCAACTGCCCCACGGTGAATAGGAGATCTTACAGCTAGATCAAGTTGCTCAGAGCCTTGTATATTTCTGGGAGTGGGTCGTCTACCACATCTCCGGGTAACTTGTTCGTTAATTTCAATCATATAATATATATTTTATCTGTATATATAGTATTTGGATTTTCTTTACATACATAAGCTTAATATAATTTTCATTATAAATTTACAATACAAATTTAGTAGGTCAAGACTACCCTCCCCCAAACATAGTTCCTCACCTATTCAAAATAAAATCGCTATTTATTTATCAGTACTGAAATAAACTATCTAACTTATGCATTAAATGCATTTCTCCCATCTCATTCAGTAAACATATCAGATCTGGCTAGATATCACTTTCATAAAATGACAATTTTTCACTGTCAAAATTCAATTTACTTGTAAAAGGACAAAACATTTAGAAGCAAGCTACGCTTATCTGTTCTTACAATACTGCTCCCAACTTAATAATTGGATTTTATCACTGCTTATCTTTGTTTTAGGGTAGAAAAACTGCTAGGAGAAAAAACAAAAAACAAAAACTCAAAACTTGTATATACTTCAGGCTAAAACATTATCGCACATATTTTAATTTCCAACCAAGTTATCTGAGTTAGTGCTTATTTAACAAATAGTGAGTCACTTTCAAATGCGTTGAATCACTGAGGGCAGTGGTATGTTCTATTTATCTTACCAAGGAGCTTTTGGTAATAATACACAAACTACTGCCAGACCTCCTTGGGCACAGAAAGACAGTCGGTTATTTAATGGGACACTTCTCCTTTATAGCTTTCCTTGGGCTTCAGGGAGGCTGTTTTTGGCTGGACAGTTGTGATCACTTCCTAGGATGGTTCAAGCCAAGAAGAGCATCTCTGCTGTTGCCACCTGCCACTGCCAGGTACATATCTCACATCTAGCCAGCAAATCTCTTCACACAACTAATGTTGACCAGCACTGGGTCTGCACAACAAATAAAATATCAAGGAAAATCAGAGTTTGTTAATTATCCATTAATCTGCCTACCTAGTTACAGTATATTCACTTTCCAGTAAAATAAGGGGTGTCTGTGGTAAAGAGGTGATATGAAATAGTTTTTGCAGATATCCTAAAATTTAAAGGATTTTTACTGTTATTAACAATAATAACAAAATGCAATTTCGACTCTTCATATGTAAGGACAGAAATGCTCACAGATGAGCTCCAGTTGATGAGTAAGAAGCAATTTGTAATACATATCATACTTAAAAGATAAGGCCAAGTCCATTTGAAATCATAAGCAAGACAGAAGCTAATTATTTCTTTCAAAATGATTTTATAGCAGCCATTCCTTTGCCTTTTTTTTTTTTTTTTTTTTTTTCTTCTGCAAATATGATTTCATCCAATGCATCTGCTGTTCTTTGAATAAAGATTGTCTTAGATATGTTCCGGAAAAATCTTTTCAATAATCAAACAAAAAAAGCTCCCCTTGAATTTTGAAATTGCACCCTCTGTAAGTGACTATAAAGGTATATTAACCCAGGTAAGGCCATATGATTACAGCTTGAATGAAATTATTTGATGCATTAAAATTTCCATTTACTCTAAAGTGATACCATTAAATGTGCAATTCAAAGATCAGAGTAGAGCACTTAAATTTAAAATCTACTTCAAGCTTACAAAAATAATTATTGCATATTTAATATTGAATATATCACAGAATCATAAAATCACAGAATTGTAGGGGCTTGAAGGGATCTCCAGAGGTCATCGAGTCCAACACCCCTGCCGAAGCAGGCTTCCTAGAGCAGGTTGCACAGGTGGGTGTCCAGGAGGGTCTTGAATATCTCCAGGGAAGGAGACTCCACAGTCTCCTTAGGCAACCCGTTCCAGAGCTGTGTCACCCGTACTGTGAAGAAGTTCTTCTACACTTTTATGAGGAACTTCCTATGCTTCAGTTTACGGCCATTTTTCCTTGTCCTATCGCCATGCACTGCTGAAAGGTCTGGCCTGGTCCCTTTGCCTCCCACACCTTAGATATTTATGGACATTGATCAGATCCTCTCTAAGTCTCCTTTTCTCAAGGCTGAACAAATCCAGGTCACTCAGTCTTTCCTAATAAGGGAGATTCTCCAGGACCTTTATCATCTTTGTGGCCCTCTTCTGGGCAGGGCAGAGTAGAGGGAGAGGATCACCTCCCTTGACTTGTTGGCCGTATTCTTTTTAATGCACCCCTGGTGCCATTGGCCTTCTTGGCCACAAGGGCACACTGTTGGCTCATGGCCAACCTGTCGTACACCAGGACACCCAGGTCCCTCACCGTAGAGCTCCAGCAGGTCATCCCCCAACTTATATAGGTGCATGTGGTTATTCTTCCTTAGGTGCAAGACTACACTTGCTCTTGTTAAACCTCATCTGGTTCCTCCCTGCCCAACTCTCCAGATTGTTCAGGTCTTGCTGAATGGCAGCTCAGCCTTCTGCTGTGTCAGAAATTCCTCCCAGCTTTGTGTCATCAGCAAACTTGCTGAGGGTGGACACTATCCCCTCATTAAGGTCATTGATGAAGATGTTGCATAAGACCAGACCCAGCACCGACCCCTGAGGAACACTGCTAAAT
Organism: Centrocercus urophasianus; assembly: GCF_019232065.1. Lineage (NCBI taxonomy): Eukaryota > Metazoa > Chordata > Aves > Galliformes > Phasianidae > Centrocercus > Centrocercus urophasianus. Next base: position 25,307,520 of record NW_024884364.1, read on the forward strand.
ATAGGCCTCCAACTGGAATCTGCACCACTAATCACAGCCCTCTGAGCTTGGCCAGTCAGCCAGTTCTCAGTCCACCTCACTGTCCACTCATCTATTTCACACTTCCTTAACTTTGTTAGAAGAATGTCGTGGGAGACAGTGTCAAATTCCTTGCTGAAATCAAAGTAGATTACATCCACCCAGTCAGTGGTGATATCATGGAAGGCTACTAGATTGGTTGAGCATGACCACCCCCTGGTGAACCCATGCTGAATACAGCATACTACTATATTTCATTTATTTTACTTATTACTGATTTACTTAAAGAATTAATAAGATATGTACTTTGACTTAATGACACATAACCCATGGAATTTACATTCCAAAATTAAATATATGAGGGCTGCTTTGAAAGTAATGCCTCTTATTTTATTATGTTGGCCCATAACTTTAGAGGTGGATATTGGTGGTGTGGTAATGGAGATTGAGCCATCCCACCAAATTCTGTTACATTTTGCTGCTGTGTGACAGATGGCAGCAGAGGAACAGTCTAACAAAATGACATGTGACGTGGAAGTGCTTATGGCACAAAGGTCTGTCACTGAATTCCTGCATGAGAAAAAATGGCACGCATTGACTTTCATCGATACGTGCTGAGTTATGGAGGCCAAACAGTGGATGTGAGCACAGTGAGGCGGTAGGTGATGTGTTCCTGCATTGGTAACAGTGACGTGAAAGACAAACTATGTTTCAGACATACATGCATACTTGTCACACCACAAAATGAAGAACATCTCAACTAGCTCATCCATCTGTTGGCAGAGTACAACTAGAGAACTCTACAAGGAGTTGAATATTGGCATCAACATGTTAAAAACTATTGTGGCAAGTTTGGAAAATCTAATATTTCTGCCAGGTAGATCCCACAAATACTCAAATGGGAAGAAAAAAAACAACATCTTATGCAATGTTGTCATGGCCTATTGAACAAATACAAGGCTGAAGGTGTCAGTTTCCTGAATTACATCGTTGCCAGTGACAAGCTGTGATGTCACCAGTAGAAGCAAAAGTCGAAACAGCAGTCCATGGAGTGCTGCCTTCCCTACCGAAGAAAAAGTTCAAGATGCAGTCCTCAGGAGGTAAAGTGATGTGCACTGTCTTTTGAGATAGGAAGGGGGTGAACTGTCTGGATTTCCTGGACACTGAGCAAGCCATCAACTCTTACGCTGTATTTTAACACTGACTAAAATGAAAGCTTGAACTTTCAGAGTACGGGCAGAGAAGACAACCTTTCTCTTGAAACATTGTAATGCCAGGCCCCATATCAGTTTGAAGACCATGGAGCACATTGCTTATTTTGGCTGAACAGCTCTACCATTTGCACCACGTAGTCCAGATTTGGCACTTTCTGACTTTCATCTGGTCAGGCCAATGAAAGATGGATTGCATAGGCAATTTTTCCTCCCAACAGTGCCGTCACAGTAGCTGTGATACAGTGGGTCGTTTCTGCTCATTCAGATTTCTCTGAGTGCAGTATATAGGCTCTTTTTCATTGCTCATGAAAATGCGTAGCTAGCAGTGATGAATAAGTTGAAAAGTAGTGTTTTATCTTTGACAATTTCCTCTGTCAATTAGTGCAGTTTTTTAATTTTTAATTGTTGTAGCTTCCATGAAAAGAAATACAAGGCATTATTTTTGAAGCAACCTACGTATACATGCACATGTATAAAATAAACATATTCCTAAGTACAGAAGAACTGTGGAATATTATCATGAAAACACTCAGGAGTGAGAATGACTGATCTCCCAAAGAAGTCAGTAGAGAAATTCCATTTGATGTGAACAATATTTGCGATGACTTCAACAGATTACCTCATACAAGGCACTTCAGAGCAACAAAGGAATAGCCCACTGTGACACATTTTGCAGTGGATAAAATAGGTTTTGTCTACCAATGGTAAGATCTCTATAGAGGCACAAGGTTGTAAAGCAATGTTGCAACACTCTCTACACTGTAGCATCACTGATCACATAAAGGGAAGTGATAGTAGCACAGACAAAATAGCATCACGTAGTAGGAATCAAAATGCGTGTGGCCTCTGTGCATGTGTGCACTAAATGTAGATGGGGAATCCTGCTAAATCAATGGCAAGACTCCTGTTGAACTTGTCATTACAGGTTAGATCATGCTGTAGAAATTAAATTCCTAACAGTTCAGCCATGGATGTCAGTAACACATCAGAAACAGGAGCCAGTCTTCTTCCTTCCTTGGATACTCAGTGTGCCACAATGGACCAACCAAATAATTTCACTGAAGACTAGTTGGTAATCTGCTATGCTTAGCAATGATAAGCACGATTTCCTGCTGACTGAACAATGCCGCTGAAAGGAATGCAATTTAGCACTGTCTTTTTGATTCTGTAATGGCAAACAAAACTTATTTATTGTAGGCTCCTAGAGCAGTAAACCACAGCACATTACTGAATAAATTAATTGTTTTTGGAATGCATATATTAAAACATGGAGCCTTGTATTAGCTTTTAAGTATTTCCATGTTTTGGAACAAGTCAATTTTAAACTGGCTGCTATAGCAACAAAGATTTTTAAAAAATAACCCCACAAAGCATCTTCAAATGGGAGTTATGCAAGTCTGAATTGGCTAGAATTGATCAGAGAAAATACAGTTAATTTGTAAGGTGTTATTGTTATCAGATATTTCCAATTTAATAGTGACAAGCAGAAAAGCAAATTGACATAATGATAAAACCTCCATCACCAAAGAATGACCCTTTTGTGAAACTCTCCAACACAGCAAAACTACTGACAGTTTCAGTGAAGCTTGCCTTTCAAAATTTGTCAAGGCAGTAGTAATTTATTTTATTACAAACCAGAATTTTTCAGGGAAAAGCAAATATTTTTTCTTTCAGAACATTTTTCTTCGGAATAACATTTTAAAGAGCACTGCTATAAAGACTCACAAGGCTTTTAGAGCAAGTTAAGACTGACAAGTATGTCAGACTGAAGTTTTCTATTTATTCTATAAGTCTGCTTATTACTCTTTCTACACTAACCAGTGTATAAAAAGCAAAAAGAAGGAATTTTAGGAAGAATACTCACAAAAATCTACTGAAATCTCCATTACCGGTCTTGAACTGGGAACGATGTAAACCTAGAGAGTGAATAACATCAGCAATAATGGGCTGATTTGAAGGATTCAATTGTTATAGAGCTTAAAACCATAGTTTAAAAAGGAGCTTAAAATAATATCAAGTTTGCATTTGTTATAAACTAAGAGGTCAGAAAGAAACAACTACTGAGGTTGTGTTGGCTTGTCAAGCTTTAATACCTCATAGTTTGACAGATTGTTAGAGGGTAGTGAAGTGCTTTTAAAATGAAAACAAACACATTATACTTGGCAAACTAGAAAAAAGAATCAAACCAAGGTTAATATGGTCAAGGTTACATACTAGGAAAATCAATGTCCGTGACATTGATGGCACAACAACTTGCGCCAGTTTTTTCAGTGCGTCCATTTGAAACCTTAGAAAGGTTTCTTAATAGATACTCATCAGCTACCACTGGTAATATCAGATACTGGCCAAATTGTGGGGTATTTCAGTGTCCTGTGTAAGACAGAGTATTTCTGACAGCTAAATAAACCCATAGCACTGCTGATCTATGATAAATCCTAAACAAGTTCACTTTCTTCTAATCTTAAATTTATACAGGGTAGCTAAATAAATAACTAAGTAAAAGAATCACGTCTGGGACATTAAACTGGCTCTTATTTTCCTAAAACTTATAGAAAATATAATTTTCTCTATACACTCTAGTGAATGTATATCCTCCTATGTTATTGTATTGGCCCACAAAGTCAGAAACAGATGTTGGTGGTATGGCATTAGAGACTGAACTCTCCCACCAATATTCTTGCAGTCCAGAAGGCCAGCATTATCCTGGGTTATATCAAAAGAGGAGTGGTCATCAGGGAGAGGGAGGGGGTTGTTCACCTCTGACCTTATGAGGTTCACCTTGCAGTACCGTACCTAAGTCTGGGGCCCAGTACAGGAGGGATGTTGAGCCATTGAAGGGTATCCAAAAGAGAGCCATAAGGATGATCAGAGGTCTGGAGAACTTATCACATTAAGAAAGGCTGAGAAATCTGGGCTTGTTAAGCTTGGAAAACAGAAGCCTCTGGGGGGACCTCATTGCAGCCTTCCAGTACTTGAAGGAAGCTTATAAACAGGAGGAGGACCAACATTTTATAAGATCTGATGACAGTGACAGAAGAAAGCAGAATGGCTTTAAACTAAAAGAGAGGAGATATAGTTTAGGTATTAGGAAAAATTTTTAATCAGAGTGGTTAGGCACAGGAGCAGGTTGCCCAGAGGTTGTTGATGCCCCATCTTTGGAGGCATTCAAGGTCCTCAAAGGGGTCATTGCAGCCTGATCTGATGGGTTGCCCATGGCATGGAGGTCACAACTATATGATCCTTAAGATCCCTTCCAACCTAAGAAATTCTATGATTCTATGATTTTCCATTATCCACAGATCAAAACACCTTTCCTATGAGGACAGGCTGGGACAGCTGGGAACTCTTCAGTCTGGAGAATAGAAGGCTGTGAGGTGACCTGATACAGGTGTCTGAGTATCTAAAAGACAGCTACAGGAAAAAAGGTGGCAGGATCTCTAGAAGTGTCTGTGGTGATAGAAAAAGGAGAAATGACTTCAAGCTCAAAGGATTCTATGATTCTGTTCTATGATTTGCTGGTTCTATTACATTTTATTGCCATGTGACAGACGGCAGCAGAGGAGCACTCAGACAAAATGGTGTCTGATATGGAAGCGCTTATGAAGCAAAGATGTGTTACTGAATTCATCCATTAAGAAAAAATTGTGCTGTTGACATTCACTGTCTCCATCAGCTCATCCACGCAAAATGGTTAATGGTCTCTGTGTTGAAATATAGTAGTTTGTAACTGAGAATTTGCTCTATCAAATACTGTTATTTGGGTTTTTTTCTGTCTGTTGTGGTTTCCATGAAGATGAATAGGAAACATTATTTTCGGAGCAGCCTACACATATGCAAGTGTTGAAATAGATGATATAATGTGAGAGTTTGGTAAACAGTTTTGTTCATTGCATCCTTTCCTTTCAATATTCACACTGCTTGTAGGTTGACTTAAATTCATATTTGGAAGTTCTGAGAAATTAAGTCTTACTTCTTGCTTTAGTAATTCTTTAGATGTGTAATTCCTGCTGCATCAATAGCTGAAGATTTAAGATCTCAGTATTAAGATTTTGTAAGAAATTTAATGCCACTGACTCAAATATTCTATTCTTTGTTTTTTTTGGAAAGACTATTGATTGCAAACTGAGAATATAATGGGGACTAAAAGAAGTCTTGACATGAAAACAACATATTTAAATAGGTAATGGAATTCATCTACAAATATCAGATAATATTGTTTTGCCATTTAATGTTTTCATACTGATTTGTCTTGTCATGGAATTGCCAAGCAGTAGTTAAAACACATTGTCATATTTTCTGCTGTGTGATTATCAGTAAGTTTCCTGAATAGAAGAAATGACATCAATTTGTTTTAAAATTTTCCATTAATAGGTACTTAAAAGATACATTTAAAACACAATTTTCATTATTTCAAGTAGTAAATGATCACCATTTTGCATTAAGCACAATGCTGAATAATGGAAGCATTACAAAAAAAACAAGCACTGTCTTTTGTGTCTCATAAAGAATTCTCACTTGCAATTAATACTAATTATTATACTGTCATTGACAGTTTATATTTATTGTGAGGTAACCAAATTTACAGTTCTTAAATGACTTAATTGAGCCATAAGGTATTAAATTTCCACTGTCAGAATTTTAAGCAGCAGGAGGGGAAACTAAATATTATAACATGGAACCATGCCTGTGTTGGTATTCAAAAACATGTCTCATAATCAATTGCAGGAGCCATTTAAGACTGACATTTGAAAAATGTGTCAAAAAAGATAGTTGGAGTTTATTAATATGTTTGCCTTTATATGAAATGCATTTTCTTTAAATCACTAAAGGACAAACAATAGGAGCTGGGCAGCACAGAATCTTAACAAGCTTGAACAAGGAGAAGTGCAAAGTTCTACACCTGGGGATGAATAACCACATACATCAGTATAGGTTAAGATCCGACCTGTTGGAGAGGAGCTTTGTGGAGAAGGATCTGAGTATTTTGGTGGGCAACAGGTTGCCATGAGCCAGCAAAGAACCCATGTGGAAAACAATGGTATCCTGGGGTGCACTGAAAAGAGTGTGGCCAACAAGTTGAGAAGTAAATCTTCCCCTCTACTCTGCCCTGGTGAGGCCACATCTGCAGTACTACATCCTGTTCTGGGCTCCTCAGTTCAAACAAGACAGCGTTCTTCTAGAGAGTCCTGAGGAAGGCTACAAAGATGGTGAAGAGGCAGGAGCATCTCCCTTACGAGGAAAGGCTTACCTGAGAAAGTTCAGCGTGGAGAAGAGAAGGCTGAGAGGAGATCTTACCAATGCTTGTTAATAAGACAGGAGTCAAGTGAATGAAGCCAGGCTCTTCTTGGTGGCACCCGTCAGCAGGACAAAGGACAAAGGGGAACAAACTGGGACACAGGAGGTTCCATCCAAACATGAAAAAACACTTTATTTGCTTTGAGGATGACAGAGCACTGGAAGAAGATGCCCAGAGAGATGATAAAGTCTCCTCTTGAGATACTCAGAACCTGCCTATACGCTTTCCTTTGCAACCTTCTATAGAGAATCTACTTCAGCAGGGGAATTGGAATATACAATCACAAGAAGTCCTTTCCAAGCTCTATAATTCTGTGATTCCATGATTGCATGATTGTCACTCTCAACATTTTTGGTGTTAAAGCATATGTTGCAGTTCATTTCCACGTTTCATCTTTTTTTTTTTACAATTGCTACAATTTTACTTTGGAAAAGAAACACATCTTTTCTGCAGAGTGGTTAAGGGTTTTCTGTACATCACTGGTTATAACATTCATTAGAAAAATTGTTTGTTTTTTCTTCTTTTTATTTTAATCGGAATTTTAATTGACATTTTTATTCTGGGTTGTTAGTTTTGTATTCATATATCACTTGGCAAGTAATGCCTCCTAATTATTTCCATGCAAACTACAGCAGATACAAAGAGCAAAATAACATTATTTGGTAATATTCTCAGCTACAAAGCACTGTTTGCAACAGTCATCACCATTAGCTGATTTTGCATGGCTGAGTTTATTGAGACTGTTCATTTCATGGTGTGACACCTATGCATAGCTGTGACTTGTATTTCATGTCACTACTGCCACTGCTGAAACGCACTGCCTACTGTCTCTCTGTGCTCACATCCATTGTTTGATCTCCAAAAATTTTCAGCAAGCATCAGTGAATATCTGTGGCTGCCACTTTTTTTTTTTTTTTCTTTGTGGAGGATTTCAATTTCATATTTCTTTGCTTAATTTTCACTTTCATGTCAGACATCATTTTGTCAGATTGCCCCACTGCTGCCATTTGCTACACAGCAACAAAATGTAACAGAACGCTGACAGAAAATTCAACCCCTTCTGCCATACCACCACCATCTTCTTTTGATGTCATGACCTAATAACAAAATAGGAGGTATTACTTTCAGAGCAACTCTTGACTATTTAACTATTGAATAAATGTTTTCAGAGCGGAAGGTTAGGAAAAACTAAGCAAAGACAGAATAAACACCAAAAAATTAAAAACAAGCATTCATTATAGATTTACAGAATGTAAGAGATCTTTTTCTTTAAAAATGCCTATATGATCCATGCATGCATTTTATACCATTATGCAACATCAGTGTTGATTAAATCTTGCTGCAGTAGCATAAGATTTCTCATATATTCTGTTCTAGTTCAATACAATTTTTATGATCAGAAATATTTTAGTACTGTCTTGCACATAGATGGCATCTATCTAGCAGGCACTAAGTTCCATTCCCAAAGAGTTGGCCTTTGTAGCGTTTGCTGCCCTTAGGTTGAGATTTGATTGCACCAACAGGAACAACAACAAAACTTCAAACTGTAATCATATTTTTTCAGCAGTGTGCATCACTTATTAACTTTTATTTGATTCCCCTCTGGCGCCCACATCTCCAACAAATGTTATCTTCTTGTTCAGCTTTGTCAAGATCACAAACCTGGAAATAAGTGCTGTAGCTGATGTTCACAGCAAGTAAACAAACCTCTGAACTGTATTGTAGCTGTTCAGGTGCAGCAAGTGTCCTGTATTAAGATGCCAAACTCAAATACTAGAATGAGTGAAAATACCTGTCTTGTTAATTTTGAGCCACTCAAAACAGAAAAGAAAACCTATCTGTGCATTGCAACAGAATTTACGTTTATATCAAATCCTGTGCTGCATGTTACAATCGAGGATGTTTTCCTTTCTCCAAGGATACAAAAGGCTTTCCAGTGTATCTACTAGTTGAAGGTGGGAGTTTGTTCATTGCCATTTGTTTTGAAGAAGAAACATGTGAGATTGCATTTATGCAATTGTATTTGTTTGGAAGTATTTCTTTTCTTGGATAATGTTCTAAATCTGATAATTATTTGCCTTTTCTTTTTCTCATTAGCGTACAAGAATGAAAGATAGATTAATAATCTAGAGAGACAGATAAGATTTGCAAATGCAACTAATATACCATTAACTAAGTTTCTAGACAGGTGATATAAAATTGAGTCTGACTTCAGGGGATAACATTTTTTCAGACTGAGTCACCTAAAAATCAAATTATTTTAGAAAGATGTTCCTTTCAAGCAAATAGAATAAATCAAGAAATACCTTATTAAATTAATTTGGTTTGTTTTTCTGCTCAACAAACGCCTTCTACTTCTTTGAAGGTTCTGTAGTAGCTGATATTATTATGTGTTTTTTTTTTTTTTCTGGGTCTATGGATAAACTTAACCCAAAATTCTTTATTAAAAATATTTGCAATAAAATTTTGAATAATTTAGAAAAAGAATTTGAGGAGAATGAAATAATTTACTTTCCCTGATAAGATGGATTCTATATCCAGGGATTATTCCATAAAAATCCTTTTGAATTTAAAATTATTTGAGAAAAAATGCAAAGTATTTTTCTATACCAAGTATTTTTAAATTAATGAAGTTTGGAAACAACTGCTTGATTGTCATTATTGTTATTGTTTTTACGATTGAAATTGTATTTTTATTGAAATCTTATGTGTTCTTCCCTTTCTCTGCCCTCCCTGTCCATAAATAAATAAATAAATAAATGGAAGTTAACATTGCTCATTGTTTGAAAAGAAACATCAGATTCAAGTACACTGAGGAGAGATTCCTGTTGTACAGTTCTAGCTGTGCATTTATTTTTGTTTCCTTTTTTTGGGGGGGAAAATTAGAATACCTAATTATACAAGTACAAAATATCGAATTATACAAGTATAAAATAAAATAAATAAATAAAATAAATTCATAAATAAAATATGAATGATTTTTTGCTGAAATTTTCTCACTGATATCTGAATATTCAGATTAAAGAAAATATCTGTGAATGCATGACAAATTCTTTACATTAGCTTTTAAGGTATTTTTTTTTTACTTGCAATTTTAGATTTTCCAATGCAGAAAACTGGAGAAGCGAATGAAAATCATCATGTAGATGCCATAAAATTTTCAATCAATACTTAACAGTTATAATTGGAGTAACATCTTATCTAACATAGTTGCATTATAATGTTATTTGTATGCCACACATTAACTGAATTCATGCTATCTGTTGTGGAGGAAGGTCATTAATATCTGCAAGGAAGAGCAAGAAATGGCTGTTAAGAAGGCTGCCCTGCTCCAAGAGAGATGTATTGATCCCCTTAATAAATTTGTAAACCCATAACTGGGCAATGATTAGTGCTGTTCTGCTTGTTGTTGATTTATGTTTGTTTGTTTTTGTTTTGTTTTTTGTTTTTTTAATATTCTACTCCTGGAGTTTCAGGCCACGGAATAAGATTAAAGGTTCTACTTTAAGCTTCTTTGCCTGTTGGTTAAAAAATTAAAAAAATAATAAACCCTAATAACAGTCGTCCTAGTGTTTCAATTAGTTTATGTATACCTTTTCTATTTCTGGTAAGCACTTTATGCAAGACATCACGTCTCTGCACTTGTAAGGCAATTAAGAAATCAATTATGGTATAAGAAGGTCTCCCAGTGACACAGTTAACCTCACAGCTGCACCAAATTTTCAAAGAGATTCAAAACAATGTTTGGGGGGGGCTGTGTATAAGCCCTCCCTGTTTTTAAAAACAGATTTGAGTTATTAAGTTGCTGTGCTTTTCATGTCAATACTGGGGCCAAGAAAAAAGTAGACTGAGCTTTAGCAATACGAGAAAACTGTGTACTACTTTCCTTCTCTGTCTCCTCATTTCTATCATTCACTTTGAGAAGTGAAAAAAGAAAATTGTGAGAGCAAGTAAAATGTTCTTATGAAACTCTTGAAAAATGTGTCCTTACAAGCCTGGTGATACATATTTGACTTGATCCTTCAGTTATCAAAGAGATTCTTATTATAATATTTTCTCTTAACCACTTTTATTTAGATAGGACAGAAACTGGCTATAAAATTACAAATTTTAAATTATGTCAGTCTACAAGTTTAGTGACTATTTAAACTAGGAATAGAGGCTGTTGCATATCCAGTAAAATTCTAAAAATCAGTGTATTTTGCTTGTTCTTCCACTGCTCCAAAACAAAACACACCTCAAAATCCACAAAAGTTGTCAACATTCCTCTTCCAATCAACCAGAGAAAGCAATAAAATGAATATATTAAATTTTGTCACCTGCTGTATTACACAAGTTCTCAGAGGTAGCATTCTGGTTAAACCATGGAATCAGCTAAGCATCTCAAAGCCATTCACTCACTCTTGCTCCAGAGGGATAGGGGAGAGAATTGGAAAGGAAACTGAAACATGTAAATTGAGATAAGGACAGATTCATATGAAAGAAAATGAGGGTTTGGAAGGAAAAAAAAAAAAAAAAAGAGAGAGAGAGAGAGAGAGAGAGAGAAAAGAATTTACAAAACCACTGATGTGCAATGTAATTGCTCACCACTCACTAGCTGATGCACAGTCAGTCTCTAAGAAGCAGCTTCCCCAGCCAGCTCTTCCACTTTCATTGTTCAGCACAACCATATGTGGTGTGTAATATTATTTTGGCCAAAGTGCCATAAACAGAGCAAACTCTAAGTGAAGACTCCCTTGGGTGTGAAGGAGTATTTAAATTACATATCTAATGTCAATTTGGAAGCTCACGTGTAAACCTGAATACTGACACTTCAGTACTTGATTTCGTGTGCTCATGTAAGCATGCTAAACCCTTAGTAGGTAACTATTTAGGGCTGGCCAAGCCATAGAACTCATGCTGCAGGTGTGGTGGAGACAGGAGAGTGACTTGCTTCAACATGTATGCTTCTGCAAGCACCTAAGATAGAAAAACTGCCTCATGTTCATAATTTGAGACAATAATCTCACCATTGGTACTTCAACCCGGAAGCAGACTCTGTGTGAGGTCAACCACTGCAGGTTAAGCATGAGTGCTCTCAAGTTAGGTGTGTAAAACTAAGTGCAACAGTGAGGAAGAGTCAACAGGGCAGACAGACTGTTCAAGAGAAGCATGGATACAATTAAACAGGTAAGACAGAGCAAACATTTGAGTTGATAAATTTTTGACATATGCACTGAAGTGCACATGGCAAAGATGACATTGTCATACTTGCTATACTACTGAGATTAGAGTAGTCACTTATAAAATACCTCTGCAACTGACTTGGATTTGCTTATGAAGATTTTCACATGCACTAGATGGAATTGCAACCTGCTTCCTTGGTTTTAACTCCCTTATAGGGTTTCATCTCTATTTTTCTGCCAATAAGAAAAGTAAACATCTACAGAAAAACTCTTTGTTTGACACATTTTCATTCCAGCTGAAAATACGTGGATTCTTAGCATCTGGTAAATAGACTTATCCCCATATTTTGTAACTCTGACTTTCACTGCTTTTCACTTCCTTCAGACAAATGCCATTCTACTTGACTTTTAATTTCATTTTTACTGCCACTTCATTGTGTTTTGATGCTGCAAATATTGTTACTTTTTTCTCTTCAAGTTAAATGATTTTTTGTAGCAGCACATTTCCTACAGAGATATCTGAGGAGAAACAGCTAATCATTTTAATCTCTGCCTATTTCTATGCTATCATCTGAAAGGCAGTATAACCTTACTTTCTATATGTTTCCTTTTCCTCTGCACTTAAGGTAGTACCTTTTAAGTTTCATAGCAATATTTCGTACATCTGTAAAGATCCCTCTGTGTTAATATAAACACTGTTCATTGATAAAACAGTGACTGTGGCTTCTCAAAACTGTTCCTTTTGTAACTGTCATAGAAAGAATAATAAATTTTACTGTTCAGTCAGAAAACATTGTAGGCTTCACTTGGAAATTCAGCACTGGATCTTTCTCAAATTATATGGGATATGTATGCATCTCTTTGCTGTTTTTACAAATGTTATGTGAGATCAGTTTGGACTGCTGATAAGCGATGTGACATCTTTGTAGTAAGAATATGTCCTTTTTACTTCATGTTTTTCCAATTTCATACAAGAAGCTGAAAAATACTTCAATTTTTACAGCAGTGAAAAGCTTTTTAAGCTTGAAATATTAAAGAGTTTAAATATTGCTTAGATTTTAACTAAGTAAAATATCCCTCATAAGTATCTTTAAATTATCATGTATATTCTTTATCTGGAATACTTAAAAGCAAAACAGACCAAATTGTAACAGTTTTAGCCTTAAAAGAAAAAAAATAAGAGGTTCTTGCTCCTCCAGAGCATATTTGCATTTTTTATAATAATTGTATAAGAAGCATTCCCCAGACAAAAAAAACCCACATGATTATCTTTTGGACCTACACAAGTAACTACACTTCCTTCTTCTCCAGCTCACGTTTGACTCTTGTTCTCTGCTTATGAATCCTAGTAAATATTCGTCCCAGTGAATTCTAATGCCAGGGAATCCCTAGATATTTGCTAACAAGTAAGAGAAACAAAGTGTACCTACAACTGTCTAGCCTTTTCTCCAGTGACTACAGGGTTCTCCGAAGAGAAAGATAGATTTACTGAGATTTATCAAACTCCTGGAAAGTAGCATACTGTTATTGAATAAGATTGAACTTTACTATATCTTAAAAGAAAGTCTGATTGTTACATCCTTTTTTCATTAAAAAACAAACAAACAAACAAAAGATCAGCTTTCATATCGCTGAAGGATTCAGACCTCTGAATATCAGAGAGACTTACTTTATGGTATTTTACAGTATTTTACAGTAGAAAATCTTACTGTAGTATTCTGCATCAGATATGGTTGACATGGTTCCCCATCACATCCTCATCTCTAGGTTGAAGAGATATGAAGTGTTGTCCATTTGGTAAAGAATTGTCTGGATGGGCACAGCCAAAGGGTTGTGGTCAATGACTCTATGTCCACATGGAGGCCTGTGAGATGTGATGTCCCTGGGAGTTTGGCTTGGAACAGCTGCTCTTCAATATCTTTTATCAGTGACATAAGAGTGGGATCGAGTGCACCCTAAGCAAGTTTGCTGACAACTTGCAAGCTAAGTTGTGCAGTTGGTATGACAGAAGGGCTACCATCCAAAGGGACCTGAACAAGTTTGAAAGATGGACACACATGAACTGAATGAGGTTCAACAAGGGCATGTGTAAGATGTTGCACTTGGATCAGGACACTCCCAGATATGTGTACAGACCGGGAGAAGAACTCCTTGAGAGCAGTCCTGTCAAGAAGGGCTCTGGAGTCCTGGTAGATAAACACTGGGCATGAGCCAGCAGTGTATGCTTGCAGCCCAGAAGGCCAGCTATATCCTGGTCTGCATCAAAATCCGACTGGCAAGCACGGGCTTGGAACTAGATGATGTTTGAAGTCCCTTACAACCCAACACAAGTCATTTCATGATTTTATGTTTCTACAGTTCTATGATTCTATCATTCTATGATTCTGTCTTGGACTAACAACTCACTTCCTGTATTGCAGAATTCACAGGTTATTTCCATCTTCATCTGATTTTTTCAGGAAACAGAAAATATTTTTTAAAGAATCGTGCACTCACTTTCTGAAGGTTAATCATCACTGTGTCACTAGGAACTGATTATTCAGTACAAAACTGCCTCTGGAACCACATCCAAAAGTAATGTTTGATTTACTTTATCAAGTTCAGACAAGACACACTTAAGCTTAGTCTAATTGTAAGCTCAAACAAGATTTTGAGCTATTGTGAAAGTATCTTATTTATAATACAAAACAAAGCATTCAATGTGAAGAAAAGTGTAAAATGTTCAAGTGATATAGGATGTTTTGGAATCTGATTAACAGAATTTTTGACATTCTACGCACTTTTAAGTGAGCAGTGAGAAAAGACATGCTGTCATGGAGCCTCAAATATTTTATATACGTGTAGATATCTTTTATTTGCCCTGTGTTTTAATTTTAATGTTTTCTGTTAAGAAATCTTCTGGAACTGCTTCCTTTCCTCAAGCTTTTAAAAGACGTTTCCCAGTGAAACCCTTCTGAAAGACACATGATTGCCAAAAGGCAATTAGAATTAGACTAAAAATGTTTACACTATTAGCATTTGGATATTGAGACCTAAAATATCGATCTTACGTGTTAATACTCTAGCATTTACATGAGTAAGCTGCCATACCTAGATGGCTAACTGTCAACAGTTTATGGGCTGGTTCGGCCTAGTTCTGTGACTAGCAGGGTGGAGGGATTTTGCAAAATCCGTGCCTCCGGAAAAAAGAACAGGGGACCCCAAAAATAATTAAAAGCAGCAGCGACGATCTGAGGAGAGACAAACTAATTTACTAAATATATTATCAGGATGCAAGATAACACACTATAATAAAATGTAATCAGAATTGAAGCTAATAAATCAAATATAATGAGAGAGAGAATGTCCAAAAGGTGGATAGGCCTCACCATAACACTGAGGTGAGATGCGCAGTCCAGTTGAGCAGCAGGGAGATGGGAGGAGAGCCAACAAAGAAGAGCAGACGAAAAAGAGCCCATCAGGTGACCTTGCCAGGAGTTCTATCTCCTCTCTGTGACCACAAAGTCCCTGGGGAATGTAGCTCTCTTCTGGACAGGTACCCAGAACTTGAGCCCCACATGATGTTATAATGTGCAATACTGAAAACCAAAAATCACAAAACCATATTGATCTTACATGTTAATACTCTAGCATTTACATGAGTAAGCTGGCATTTTACCTAGATGGTTAATTTACTTAGATTGTTAATCTCATAACCATTAAATGCTAAATATCACTTTCAAGAAATTTGAAGGTCTCTAAAGAAGATTTTCCTTGATAGATCTTGAGATGGATTAATTCAAGTGGTATGAATTTTAAAAATGATATCCTAAGCAAGAGAGACCAACAAATATATGTTGATTTGTTGTTGTTTTTTGTTTGTTTGTTTGAAATTTTATTTCAAAGAAAATAAGTCTTGTTTGAAAATGGAAGAATGCTACAATAATATTCTCTTTCTACTTTCAAGAAAACAAAGTAAACTACATTTCCAGGTAGGATAAATTTAGCCCAAATTTAAACAGTGTCAGTAATATACATGAAGACACTTTAAAATTAGCAAGTAAAAATATTTACTTGTTTGATTATTAAGGAAGAATCAAATTACAAATGCTTTTTAGTTTTTTAAGTTTAAAGGATGTTATTTGAAAATCTTTCATTTTTTTAATTTATTTTTTTATTTATTTATTTTTAACCTCTGAAATTCCAAGGAGAGGTATAACTTTCTGCTAAATAAAATAAAAGTAGTTTTCTTTAACATTGATTATGCACAACTGAGAATGACACATTGTGTTATATTGTGTTAACTTGCTTTCTGTCATCATATTTAGTAAATTACATTTCTCCCTTAGCTCATTGCAACTGTTCTGTTTTTAGGCCCATCTCTCTACCTTTTACCATTTCACCCACCCCCCCTCTCCCAGCACATGGGCCCATGAGTCCCCTACCACATTAATCACAGAACTGGGCCTGAATCTTCAACAATATGTCTCTTATTTTTCTCTGCTGTGAAGGAGATTCAAGAAGTGAATAGCAGTCAGAAACTGTAATCTTTTAAAAAGATACAGTAAAATTATCCAAAGATACGTCTTTGTTTAAGCAGGAAATTAACTTACAATATTAAACTTTTTTTCATTCTGAATGCCAGAAGAAAGTAGGAAAGAACGTTTTTGAATAAATACATTGCATACTTCATACAGATAAGCATGATCTAATCTGTAAATATATTAATGAAAGATATTGAACTGAAAAATTAAAAGTTTTTTAGAGCTATATCAGTTGGGTTATTTCTTTTCTGTCTTTCATCTTTGCTTACTGCTGAAATTACAGCCTTTCTTCATATCACCACTGTGATTTGAAAATAAGTACAAAACAGACATCAGTATTTATCTATTTCTAGATACAGACCAAAATTAAATATTCAGGAAGAACTGAAACCTTTACAAATCTTTGGAATATCAAAAATATCGACCTATAGATTTGCTTCCTTCTGAAAGGAAAGGAGGAATCTTAAATCCAATAAAATAAATGTCAATTTTGCAATGAACTTTACCTCATCTAGCCTATATCTAGCAGTACCTGATCTCTGCACCTTTCATCAGTGTTAGCAAAAAAATGCTTTGATACTCTCTCAGTATAAAACTGAAGTTCCGGCATTGCACTGGGGTCAGTTCACATGGGCATACGTTATTGAAGTCACATTAATGTTAACAGAGAGCTTTTACATTTCTTGGTAGCTGTTTGCAAGGGTTTCAAATAAGATATATGAGAACTGTAATACATTATTTTAAAAAAAAAAAAAAAAAAAAAAAAGGATTAAATGGATCCTTCCTAAGAAAATGTGAGTATAGAAGACCTCTTAGCCTGGAAAGGAAAGATTTAGGTAGGTATAATAAAATTCTATGAAAACATGAGAAGACAAATAATTCATAGTTCACTGTCTCTTTTATTACAAGAACCAAGAAAAGAAGCCAGTAGAGTTTCTAAATGAGTGAAAGGAGGGATTTTCCACAGAATAGGAAGCAGGAGTCTTGACAAACTTCTTGCCAAAACATGTCACAGATACAATCCATGAATTCAGACACTTGGTTTGTTTCCAGTTTTCCATCTGCTGATGCACTGGGCAAGATGCAAATTGTAATCTGAACCTGAATGGCTGTTCTTAGATTCAGTTTGACACAAGACTAGAGATAATAGTTAATCTGGGGATTCAACTAATCTTATTTATGCTTAACTGTATTCTATTTCAGAAGAGTATTTCTCAAATTTTTGAGAATTGTTTCCAACTTGTTGCAATGATCTGGGTGGTGTCAGGAGAACTAGCCTTTCTGAACGTTCATTCTTTCCACTTAGAGAAAAGAGAGCAAAACATTTCATACAATCCTTCATTCATTCATTAAAAGCAATATGCTCAAATCAGGTATAGATTCCAGACTTAAGAAATACGAACACTTGGTTAATATTACATCTAAAAAGGCTACTAGATGATCTCCACTATTATTTACTCCATAAGAAATACTCACTTCCTTATGGATTTACATAGTTAAAATTTTGGTTGCTGTATTTCTTTCCACTGTGTTATTAGACATAATGCACTATCCTCTTTCAGCTGTAAGTGTAGCCACTTTTTATCAGAAAACAGATTAAGCTGAAGTGCGTCTGATTGCAAAGTAGGCGTACATAGTTGTGGATGTGGGCTGCTACATGGAAACATGTTAGCATCTCAGCCAAATCTGCAGCTCACACTGCCTTACATTCTGCTTTGGCTAGATTGAGTTTTGTATACAATCTAACTGCTCTAAAACATGTTTTTTCCCCAGTACTGCACCTATCTGATTAAAATCTCTCATTTAAATATCATTTAGAATGTTTCCAGTGATTTCACTTGCCTTCATATCCTGTATAACCAAATCTATGTCTAATCTTCCCTTCTTTTCTTATTATTCCATTAGTATTCTGCCCTCATTTTAACACTTTTTTACTAATAAAATTTTATCTTCTGTTTTCTGTTCATCTTTACCTTTAATTCTTCTGAGAACACAATTTTTGCAGGATTCCTGATGCTAAGAAAAACATTCAAAATTAGAAAGATGTGTAAATGCAATATTAATTTGATATTATTATGAAATAATAAATATCAAATACCCTTATAATTATTTGTGATAGGATTTAAATTTTAAAAAGGGAGCAAGAAATAAGAAATACCTTTTAGTATCCAAATAGTGTCAAGCTTTATTTAATTAGTACAAGCCACCTGTCTAACTAGACTTAAAAGTGTTACTCATGCTAGTTAGCCTGTTTCTGACAGACAAAATTCTGCAGAATAAGGCATACCTAAACTGCTCTGCAGATATTTGCTTTCAGCTGTCAGCAGACATATGGTAGTTCTGGAGTTCACTTCTGTTTCTGTTGCATTCCTAGCTCCTCTCCTCTCCTCTCCTCTCCTCTCCTCTCCTCTCCTCTCCTCTCCTCTCCTCTCCTCTCC
>NW_024884364.1:25326273-25397486 GCF_019232065.1 Centrocercus urophasianus
ACCTCTCCTCTCCTCTCCTCTCCTCTCCTCTCCTCTCCTCTCCTTTCCTATTCCACCCTCCCCTTCCCCGCTTTCCTCTCCCCTCCCCAGAATTCCAGCACATTTTATTATCAGTAGGATGGTAACATACTTTTTAGGCTACATAATAATTTATTCACAAAGCTGTTTCATTTGAAATAACATTTCAGTAACAGATAATATTCAATATGAATAAAATGTAAGAAAAGAGTCCTTCATCAGAGAATAAAGACACTGAAGAAATTCTTTGAATCAGGTAGTGAAACACATTTTCATTCTATAATGTTACGACAGGATGAGGACATACATAGTTATTACTATTTAATGCTTATCAGGAGAATTTATTACTAAAGTGACCTAAAAAGTAATACAAGTTCAAAAGAGCTTGCTTATTTATATCCAAATTATTAGTAATTGACATGGATGTCATGTTCATCATGACACAGAAAAGAATATTTTTCAGGTTGCATTGATTCATTAAATTTTTAGTTGTTGTCAGAAAGTCAACTAAAATATCCTGAGTTCCCTGACAACAAAGTACTCTTTAGTAAGACTTCACAATGAAAATGTGGATAAACCCCCTGTTCTCATAATTTTAAACATTCTCATACTTCATAATAAGAATTTGTAAGGCAGTTTTGTTTAAAAGCTAGAGGAGTTACATAATTTTAGTCAAACAGGTGATAGCTCCGTAACAATGTTTGAAATGTAAAATTACAATTGGAAAAATATGTAAAAACTTTTTTACAAATCATAAGTCTTTTAAAAATAAGTTAAATATTCATAAATTCTAATGTATCATATTAGAATTTCTCCTATAATAATTAAAAAGTAACTAAAGGTTGCTGACACTAAATGCAAGTATATTTTCTTCTTAATTTTTCTTTTCAGCATCTAAAGGCAGTCTATAAGAAAGAAGGGAACAGAACTGTTGTGATAGGACAAGGGCTTCAAATCAAAAGAGAAGAGATTTAGATTTAATATAAGGAAGATATTTTGTACAATAGGACTGGTGAGGCACTGGCACGTGCTGTCCTAAGAGGTGGTGGAAGCCTTGTTGCTGGAGTTATCCAAGGTTTGGCTGGTTGGGGCTCTGAGCAAGCTGATATATCTTTAGATTTCCTTGTTTGTTGCAAGGTATTTGGGCTAGATGGATTTTAAGGATCTTTTACAAACTCATATGAATCAATGATTCTATGATTAAGCCGATATTAAAGTGTCTCAAGATTAGAGAGATTAGAAAAACTGATTAGAAGTTTTATATATACATTAAAAAAGAAAGAAAGAAAGAAAAAAGTAAAGGATATTCCTGATAATCCTGTACTGGATATTGTACTGGAAACCAGATGAAAACGTGAAAACT
Organism: Centrocercus urophasianus; assembly: GCF_019232065.1. Taxonomy (NCBI): domain Eukaryota; kingdom Metazoa; phylum Chordata; class Aves; order Galliformes; family Phasianidae; genus Centrocercus; species Centrocercus urophasianus. Next base: position 25,327,655 of record NW_024884364.1, read on the forward strand.
TAATCAGACCTTTCTGAGAACTTCTTGAAATGAAATAAGTTCTTCATCATCTCATCTTTTCCAATTACTAAAGCAGTGATTTGTGTATATTGAATAATTTAAAAGAATGATTATTTTTAAACAAGAAAAAAATGCAATGAAATCTCCTCATGTGCATATACGCATGCAGACGTACAAACCAATGGATACACATCTATTGTTCAATTTCTTTTCCTAAGCCCTATGTGCTACACTCCTGTCTATATCTGAACTTGTATATAATTAATGGAAGTTTTATTTCCCAGTAAAATATAAGTGCAGGTTATGTTTTTACTATGCCTCCTAAATCACTAGGATCTCACTTGCAGAGCCATGTTCACATTTTGACATGAAGTTCTCTAAGTAGTACTAAAAAACAACATTCTGTAGAAAGAAGTGATCACTTTCATAACTCCGGTGGCTCATGGTCTAGCTAACATCAAACCGAAGTTTCAGCCATATCCTATCACAGACCTATCACAGAAGCTGCTGAGCGGTGTGCAGCCAAGCATTACCTTTCTCTTTAGGAAACAGTGTTATGTTTTTGTATTGTGACTTAAAGTCATTCTACAAAGAAGGTCCAACCCATTATTTTCATAATCATATGATACCATTAGCTGAATGTTGTTCCTTCTTGTAAATTTATTTAATTATGGGGATACTTGCAAATCATTTTCTCTTTCAAGATCTTTCTTGTAATTTTAAAAAGGCAGCAAATAATTAGCAAGTTACTTTGTGAGTAACGTCAGAGGAAATACGGTAATGTGTCCTTCATTGCAAAGCGAAAGTATCACTGTATTATTTGAGATAACATCTGATAAATATTCATTAAAAAATTAAATGCAGAAAACTCTCATCAGGCCTTCACTAGCATTGATTTCACACATTTAATATATAGGATGGTACTTCAGATTTACAATATTTTGTTACACTTGATAATGTGATATAAGATTTCAATAACGCGAAAATGTTCACCTGTCTGTGTTGTGCATTTGTAGAGAGGAAGAGAGAATCTCCTGTTAACACATCATTCTAAGTGGAGAAAAATACCATTAGAGGTGCTTAGAAGAGCAGAATCCATACATTTCCCTCTGGAAAGTGAAAAAGATCTTGTCCTCACTGTCACTTGAAAAGAAATAAAATGTGACTGGACACATAGGTAATTTATGAGGCATTCTGTGTTTACATTACTCTCCATGTTTTAGATCTGTTTAGCAGAGCTGAACTTGTGTGGACACACATTTGCAGTCTTCTCTCAAAGTCATGTCATCTACTCTCACATCTGAATATGTGATATCCCTAGAATCACGTCTTTTCTTATCACTATCCGAATGCGTAGAAAGTCAGTCCCTTTCCTGCTTATAGGCCTTTTTTTTTGAAGAACTGGAAGGCTGCAGTTAGGTCTCTCCAGAGCCCCCTCTTCTCCAGACTGAAGAAGCCCAGCTCCCTCAACTTTTCTTCGTAGAGAGGTGCTCCAGCCCTTGGATCATCTTCATGGCACTCCTTTAGATCCTCTCTTTCCTGTATTGAGGGCCCAGACCTCCAGTACTCCAAATGGGGCCTCACAAGGGCAGAGCAGAGTGGGACAATCCCCTCACTTTTCTTTTGATGCGATCCAAAACATAGTTGTCCTTCTAGCCAACTGTAAAGGGTCACTTTTCAATGAATGCAAACTATTATTTGCACTTAATCAGAAGTAACTAAGTTATTTTTCTACCTATTCCATCAAAAAGCCAACATCAACATCCTCAATTATAGAGCAATGGAAACAAGAATTCAAAGTACAACTGCTGATGAACACAATGTCTTTGCAATATTACCAACAAAATCCAAGCATAACATGCAGGAGAGAGGTATTTATCACTTCAATTTGTAGTTGTGCTAAGAAAATTATAATAAGACGGAAAAAAAAGCTAATATCACAAACAGAAAAGCAAGAAAAGTAGGTTTGGCAAGGAAGCAGGGCACTTCTTCTTCATTTCAATTAGTTAAAAACAATTGCTTCAATTTATTATGCATATCTCCTTGCTTTGTTTTTGCTTTCCTTCCTCTGTACAGGGTGTTTTGTTTGTTTGTTTGTTTGTTTGTTTCCCCAGCAGAATGCTAGGAAATTTCCTTGAGGTTTAAAAAGCCAATAAAGCAGCCAGTCAATGCTCTTCAGCTTTTAAAACTCTTTAATCCCTGTAAGAAATTTTCTTGAGAAAGATTTACAAGATACAGTCAGCAGCAATTATGTTCCAAAGCATTTCCTTTTCAAAGTACTTCACATCATGCTTATCCTGCTGAAATTGATTAGGTGAATCTCTGTGGAAAATCTTTGAGTGTGAGCACTTCTGTGTTTAGGGCACAATTTTTCTGAGGCAAGCTGTTGAGTTTTTGTAAGGAGAAAGATTCAGGAAGAAATTCCTTATGTAAGAAAGAAATCCATTTTATGGTAGGACATTTTCCAATTAACATCTGTTTGTTGTTTGTGAGCAACTTTAAAATGTCTCAGTAAATCTTGATGTGACTAGTGATCTTCAGAAGATGTTAGCAAAATAGAATAGTATGTTGTTTTATTATCCTGATCTCCATTTTATGTATTAGGTATCTGCAGTACATGAATGTGAAAATCCTTTAACACGAAGGTCCTTGCCAGAAATTGAGACTTAAAAAATACACACAGAAACAAGATTGAAAACAAAAATTTCCCATTCAAATAGCTGTTCACACAGTAAAAACAAACTGGGAATAGCATACATTTAATAGCTCCTAGTTATGGTCATATCAGAAAGAATATTTAGGTAGGAACTGAAGCTGAAAAATTCTCACCCACTGGGATTCCCATTGAGATCACATATATGCAATCAGAAAAATGCATAAGCATTTCAAGATAAATTATACAGGAATCTGAATAAGCAATTAACAGCTTGATTTGATTTGCTCAATATAGGAATCAAAAATATCAGAGCACAACTTACAACGGGAAAATTGCTGCTGTGCTTCTGGGGAGGGAGAGAAAAGGCGAAGCCAGTGAAGATATAAAAGAATGCATTCCCCTGCACAGATTCTTAAGATGAGGTACTTTTTCAAAGCTCTTATCTAACACAGGGAAAACATTTTGTTAAGGCTGAAGAAGTGTAGCCAATCAATAAAAATATGATTTATGTAAAACTTTGAAAGAGAATGCGCAAACTGCATCTTCTGATGACATCTCTCACGATGCTCTGACTATTCTTTAGGGTACTAAACAAAAATAGAAAAGTAGACTTTTCTTTAAAATGAGCTACCAAACTCACAACCAAACTACAGACCACTAATAAAAAACGAGTGTTTTTCTATCATTCTAGCAGACAACTCCAGTTAATTTTTGCCTTTTTGGATACTGCTGCTACAATGAAAAATTTGAAATTTTTCATTTGACATCCACTACCAAATAGCATACAAGCATCCAAACCTCTCATGTTTTCCTACCAATAGTTCAGATGTGCTAATGAGAAGCAAAACAGCATTTAGGACAAATATGTACATTATTAACCTCTCTTGGTCAGTACTAAGCCAGACTGAAAACTGGGGCACAATGTGCTAAAATATATATCTTTTCCACATAACTCCATTAACCTAATTGAGGATGTTTTTCCAAGACTTGTTTCTACTGCTTTTCTATAGCACTAAAGGGGTCAAAAGAATTTTCACAGAGTAATTGACTTTGCATAAATTCTCTCTCTTCTACTTTCTTGTTAAAGCCCCATTCAATTTCCCTGCATGCTGTAAAGTGTTGGTAACCTACCTACAATGGTACGCCATAGAGAAAACAGAAGGGAATAATGGTCCAATTATTTTAATTTGAAACTAAATTCAAAAATGGCATTGTGACAAGTATTTTGTTATCACATGGGGCTTGTGTTCCCCTTCCATTTTCAGTCGGGCAAGAAGTAGGTCAGTTATTCATAAATCTTTTTCCTGAACAAATATGTCTGGTTCTCCCTCTTATTAATGCAGCATCTATTGTTAGTCCTTTGATCATCTATGAAGTAGGCAGAACATAAAATATGCCTTGGCTTTATTTTAGTAGCTGAAATATTAATAAACTAGAAAATCTAAACTAGAGAATCATTGACAATTATGAGCTTTAAAGCCTCATTAACCAGTTCCAACTTTGCATTTGATACTTAAGTTTCCCTTGTGAATAACAGGATAGAGAAAGGAAGATTTTAAACCACCAGCAGTTTTCTACATAAAGAAGAAAAAACCCAAACCTTCTGAAGAGTGATCTCATCAAATTCTCCTTACAAATATTGGATTTGGTTCATTCTGTCTCTCCTCAATTTTACCTAATCACGTTCTGTAAGTAGAATAAGAGTTCACTTCTAGTCATGACCACAGTTTATTCTTCTGCCTCCTAAATAAAAGATGTGACCTTTCATCAGATGCATGTTTTTCTTGTATGTTCACTGACTCTTAAGCTGTACAGTGTAAAAGCCCTATTTTTCTGCATTACCAGTCACACAGATGCATTGTTTTTGTGCCAGTTTGAAATCCTGACCTTTGTGCTATTAAAATCATACTCCTGACAATACAGTTAGGGTTATTAAAATGAGTCCTGTTCTCTTGCACATTGATCTATGTCTGCCATTCAACTGCTTTGATGACTGACGCAACATTCAAATTGTATTTTTCTGTAGGAGCCATCTAATCTTCTTCTGATGAATGTTTGAGTTTGAAGGTTTTGTGATTCCTCCAGAAACTTATCCAATAATGTTGCCTTACACAAATGGGAAACAAATGTCTAAGGCTGATCTGCAAATGAAACAAATTGTTCCATGACAGAACGTCCGAAGCTGATGAAAGGATATTCAAGATATTCTTGGAGTGAAAAAAAAAGAGAAGAAAAGCAGTAAAATAGCAGAATGATACTACATTGCAGTGAATCTATTCAACTGTGCACAAATCAGAATAATATCATACTAATATTTTGTCTTGCTTCTAGCTACTCCTTCTTCCAACATTGCAAGTGAAAATTTTACAAAACTTGTATACTCACATTATATGTTCACTTTTTCCCAATCTGTAATTCAGGTGTAAAACTGTATCCTAAAAAACTGTACAAATAATTTTTCTTTCAGCACACTGCAGTTTGTATTTGCTCTAGATAAATAATTCAGAAATAGTAATTAAAAAAAAAAAAAAAAACTGAAATAATCTCTATATACTTATTTTCTGCAATCAAACATTTTGATGCATTAACTACATACTGTAGGATAGAAATATGACAAAGCTGCTATAGCTTCCCTCATTTTTAATAGAATAATCAATGTCATAGCAATCTCCATTTTGACTGCTATTTTAACATCAACAATGTTATTGAATAATCTACTAAGACTATAAAATCACAGTTGCTGCAATTTAAAAAAAAAAATTCGTATTTTTCATAATTATTGCTAACCCCAAATCCAGTCAATTTGCAACAAAGAAGGACAGGATGGTATTAATCCTTGCACTATGCACACTGGAAAAATTCAGAAGTGGGACTGGAGAACTTCCATATGACTGCATCTGTATTGCATACGGCCATGATGCTAACTCACGTATGTCACTCACATCTAGGCAAGGGGATCTCTGTAGCATACTGGGATATTCTGTTGGATTATGATCACTAAAACTGTGGAAAAAGTCTAGTGGGAAGGGACAAATTGAATTTTGTGATAGCAAATCTAGCTCACCACCTGCTAACATTGTAGGAGAGGTCAATAATCAGGTTGATAAGGGTCATCAAGTAGACAGAATCTGTTTAAGCTGTCAAAAACACTTGACAAGTCACCAGAAAACTGTGGTAAAATGGATCAGACAAAATCTGCTTTCTTTGTAGGTGATATATTTCTCTTTCATAGAGATAAAATTGTTTAAAATACAGGAAGAAGTCTTAATGATCAAATTTCATAATAAGGATGAGTCAACAGCTGGATCAGTTTTGGCTCTGGTTTATTCAGTATCTATATGAAAAACAAGGACAAGTCAGTACATGATGCAATTGGCATGACTGCTGATGATTAACTCCTCCAGTAAGTGAAATGCCAGAAAATTGTGAGAAATGGCAGAAGCAGCTCACAGAATTGAGCATGGCAAATAAGCTATAGAGCAGATGAATGTAAGGTAACATATAACAAAAACAATCTAAACCATGTCTATGTGATGCTAAATGCACAACTGGCAATCTCAGCTCTGGAAAGAGTTTGGTGTCATTGCTGTCAGTTTTCTGAAATCATCTGCTTAGTGTTCAGTGGCAGCCAAAAGAGCCAACAAAATGTTGGGTATCACCAGGATGGATATTGAGAACAAGACAGATGGTATAATTTTGTTGCTATATAAAGCCTCAGTACGCTGACTTCTCGAACAGCTCAAATAATTCTGGTCGTGTTACTCAAAGATTTGTATTTTGACGAGGAAAGATAATATGCCAAGTAGAAGAACACATTGTTTCTCCAGGTATTGTTTTAATAGTCTAACAGTTCAAATTTTCTAATGGTTGTAGAACAGCCTCATCAATAGTACAACTACTGTTACAATTTCTAGACAAAAATGCCTTCCTACCTCTTTTTTTTCTGAGATATTTATATGCTTCTGAGCCTCCATGAAATAAATGAATGAGTTTAAGAGTTAGGTTAGATAGTTGGAGGATAGAGAGAGTTATTTTTCTCCTTTTTCACATTAATATACCTTATCAGAAGAAAGCAAAATCATACCAGCTCCTTACATTGCTTTTCTTTTAATATTTACCTATGCCATATAAATCAGTCCATCCTGCACTGCTTGCACTGTCCTTCTAAGTCTAATGTTCTCCTGTTCTTCATATTAGGCACAAGTAATAAGTCATTGGCTGTTCTTGTAATGTAAAATCATGGGAAAATTTTTCATTGTCTAGCACATTTCTCTAAAACTTTAAAATTTTTGTTCATGCAAAATGAGAACTGAAAATTATTTTATCAGTTAAAGGAAGGATGTTCAAATGTACAAAGAAATCACTGGGCTTTCTAAAATTGCTAGCTCAGAAAAATCAACTATTTAATGGAGTATGTCAACCGTAAATGGGAAAAGGTGAAGGGAAAAAATGTGAAAATACTTTAGAATTTTTTATGTAATTTTGGGAAAGCATCATTTTAGCATATTGAAAGATGTATTTGTTATTTATAATTCATGTATGTTGAAATGCAAAAGAAAAATACTATTAATTTTTTTTTACTGTTCAGGACATAATAAGAGTGTTGATGTAGAATGTCCTATTATTAACCTAGAAATGAATTAATTCATAAACAAAACAAAAATATGCCTGAAAAATCAATGTTCTGAAATCTTTCAACCAAAACGATGTTTTACATTCTTTTTTTTTTTCTTCTCAAAATTCAGAAACACTTTCATCTCTTCAGATAATTTTAGAGTCTGAGCATATCTCTTACCCTTCCACCATCAACCATTACTTCTCACATCTACATGCCGTAGTACATAGATGTTCCCAAAATAATGCCTTCTATTTATTTCCATGGAAACTACAACAGATACAAAGAGCAGAATAATGCTGTTTGATAGAGTAATTATTCAGCTACAAAACTATTTTTCAGCGTAGTCACCTGCATTAGCTATGTATTTTTACCAGTAATGAATGAGAGCCTGCATGTTGTGCTTGTAACAGTTTTCACCAATGTAGGTGATAGCCATTCACAAAGTAGCTTTTTTTCGTATTGCTTTTGCCACTGCTGAAACACAACACCAACCATCTCATTCATATCTATTGTTTGGTCTCCAGAAATGTTCAGCAAACATAGATGAATGTCAATAGGAGCAGTGTTTTCTGCATAAGTAATTCAATTATACATCTTTGTTTCATATGCACTTCCACGTCAGATGTCATTCTGTCAGGATACCTCTTTGCTGTCATCTGTAACACAGCAACAGAATGTGGTGGAATATTGGAGGGAAGGTTCAACATCTACTCTCATATCACCAACATCTACCTCTGACAAGATGGGCCAAAATAGTAAAACTAAAATAATAAAATTATATATATAATATATATATTATAATAATATATAATATATTATATATTAAAATAATAATAAAACTATAATAAAAATAAAATGAGACATTGATTCTGGAGCAGCCTCCGTAGTTGATTTCACTTCAGTGCTTGTTCAGGCACTGACTCCCATAATGTCCAGCCACATCTTTCTGCTAACAATTCCTTGATGTAAAGCTACATTTTTGAAGAGTTCTCAAGATTTCATTAATTTGATCTTCCATATCTATGAAAAAATTGAACTATATTTTACTCACACTGTAAAGATTGTGATTACTTTTCTATAACTTATAAAATGCAACACACTGTTCATTTTCTACAGCATTAGGCAGTTTAGAATCTCACAAACAACCATACTTCAAAGGAAAGTCTCTGTAACATGTTTCTGTTCTGTTCTGTTACACCATTTCAGGAATGAAAATAAAAAACATCAAACCTTCAGCCAGTTTAGCAACGGTATTGTGTTACTATTTGTTAATAAAGAAAAAAAAATTATGCAAAATATGGCTTGCAGAAAAGTGATGCATTTTTTAACTCCTTAAGAAAATTTATTTGTGACTTTTCAAGACTCCCTTATCTCTGAATTCTTGCTTTTCTAACGGACAGGTCAAATAAATAAAGATAAAGGGAGACAAGAGAGACAAGTTAAAATATTTCTTATTTTCTTCTCTCAGTGACAGCCAAGTGTCAAATACCAATTTGTGATACTTTTTCACATTTTTTTTAGATGCGATATCTTTCACCATTCTAGTATGAGGTCTTTTGGGTAATTACATATGAACTTTATGATATAGTCTTAATTTTCATGCTTTGTGTGTCTACATTTTTTTTTAAATTATGATTTGTTCTACTTTAATCAGAAACCACGAATCTAGTCTTCAAAATAACCACCCTCTTTGCAGATTGGTAATTATAACACTCAGGTTTATCTTCAAGTCTAAAGGATGTCAGAAAAATGCAAAACAAATTATTTTGGGAGAAGCTTGTCATTCAAATTCTTTACTTTGAAATTCTCAAAATCTTCCCCCCATCTGAATGAAACAGTAGAATTAGGGATGGAGAGAAGAGTCTTAAACACCATGAACTCCATTTATCATCCAAGATATAAGAGGTAAAAAAGTCCAAAGTATCACATAGAAAGTGAACGTGAGCCATCACAATTTGCATTAACTTCAACTTCAGATTTTATATAGTATGGTTTGAGGTAGATTTAATTGTATGAATTTAGCAGTAAAGGAACGTAAAATATAGCTTTTGGCAAATGTTTTGGGATATTCAGTTCTCGAATACTGTTTGGTTTTTTTTTCTTTTTTTTCTTTTCTTTTTTCTTTTTTTTACAGTGTACTTCTCAACAATCTTGACTTTTTTCAATGATAATAAGAAGAGGCACCAGAGGTGAGGATCAGTGAACACAAGCTTGCTGTGGAATACTTCCCCTTCCTTCAGGAAATCATACTTGAATCTCTATCAGTAGTGTTAATTAGATGAACTCACAGATTGTTCAGTTTTTGCTTTAGGCTGTTAAAACCTGCATGTGTAAAGTTGCTATTTTAGTGCTTTATATCCCTCAATAAAACTGCTTACTGGAGATATCAGAATATTTTTGCATCGTATAAATATACTTTCAATTTTTTTCCAGTTTGCAAAGGAAAAAAACATATAATTTATGGTTTGGATTTCTTTTTTAAATGTTACTAAAATTTGGCATTACTTTTTCAAAGTAACAGCTTAAGAATAGGTGAGCTATAATACTATAAAAGCATAGAACAGCTTCAAGTATTCTCTGATACTCAGGAGATCCATACTAGTGCACATGCACAGTGCTGCTCTGTTGATTTTTTTTTACCTGTTTCTAACTGCTTATCAATTATGCTGCTCCTGCAGATCTGTAGACAGAGGTGTTCAGGGGCAATAATAACATAAATGCACAAATTCTGCAAGAGATTTTTTTTTTTTTTTTTTTTTTCTGCTAGCATTGCTAACAGTTTAGTTACATTAAACTATCAATTGAACTAAAGTAATCCATGAGTTACTCCCTAGCAAACTGCCACACTGCTGGGTTCAGAATTCAACCAGCCATTCTCATACTAGAAATAATTCAGTGCATGCTAGCTCAGAAGTCCCTGCTTCAGAGACAAACTAAGCCTATTTTGAATGGGAGAGAGGAACAGGCTGCACTTCTTCATAACTTTTGCGTAGCAATTCAGGGAAATGAGCTGACTTTGGCAATCCTAATAGGGGAAACAAGAAGGATGATTTCTCTAGTCCTCCAAAGAGTAGAGGAAATCTTTATCTCATGCTCCACTGGTAGCCATAAGACTGCCATTCTATAATATTTTCCTTTTTACTTTACCAGAACAAAATCCCTGACAATACACAGAATATGACCTGTTAATCTGGTCTATTTTGCTTCAAGAGGTATTGTTACTGACAGAAAAAGGATATCAAATTAGGGGAAGAAAAAACAAAAACAACACAGAACAAAGCAAGAGTGTAGATCAAACAGTAGCTGTGAGCCTCCTTTTATGGTCTGTACTAGAGAAAAAAACTTAATGTCCCTCGATCAATTTAAGAATCACAATGGGACCAGTAGTACTGAACATCTTTGCTGACTTGGATAGTGGGATTGAGTTTACCCTCAGCAGCTTTAACAGCGACACCTATCTGACTGGGATAGTCCACATGATGAAAGGAAGGGATGTCATCCAAAGGGACCTTGATAAGACTGAGAGATGGACCCGTCCAAACAAGCAATTCAATGAGCACAAGTGCAAGGTCCTGCACCTGGATCAGTACAATCTCCAACATGAATAGAACATGGGCAAAAAGTGGATATAGCGAATCACTATGGAGGACTTTGGGTTGTTAGTGGATGAAAAGCTCAAAATTAGCTGGCAGCATGTATTTGCAATACAAGAGAAAAACTATTATTTCCTGGGCTGCATCAAAAGAGGCATGTCCAGCAGGTCAAGGGAGGTGATTGTCCCCCTCTACTCTACTCTTGTGAGACTCCACCAGGACTGCTGCATTTTACTCTGGGTACCCCAGTACAGACATAAAGATATAAACCAATTGAAGACAGTCCAAAGAAGTGCCATGGGGAAGACCACAGGGTTGAAGCACCTTTCTTACTAAGTAAGGAGGAGAAAATTGGGGTCATTTAATTTAGAAAAGAGAAAGTAGCCTTTCTCTTTAAAAAGGGCCTTAAAAAGTGCCTTCAGGAAAGATTGGGAGATACTTTTTGTCAGGGACTGTAATGAATATACAAAGGACAATGCTTTTAAAATAAAAGAGGATAGATTTAGATTAGACATAAGGCAGGAATTCTTCCTTTTTCTTTGCATTGATTATAAAATGCAAGTACTGTGGATGCCAGAAAAAATGGAATGTGGCTCCATGCCCCAACGCATTCCCTGGTGCAAGAGAAGGTAACTTTCCAGGGAGGAAGTTATATCCTGAGGGTTACTTGCACACAAGAAGAGACCTTTTCTGGTGCAATAATAGATAAAAATTCAGCATACCATTGAATTTTCTAATTTGAAAGAGCAATTAAAAAATATTTCTGGATTTACTTTCAATTGATCATGATTTCATTACAGAAAATATTACAAGAATGCTTTGTTTGGCTTTTATTAAATTTAGAAATGTAAACATTTAAAAAGAGCAAATATTTTTGAAATTTACTAGAAGCCTTACAGTAAGTACATAATGACAAGAGAGGTATTTGGCTCCTGTTTATCAGCGCTATAGTCTTTCTCATTGCAAAGAAGTTTAGTATTATCATATTGTTTTAGATAGCAAAATACTAAAAAAAACCCAAGATTTTAAAAGTGGGAATAATTTGAAGGTGGTAACTTAAGTTTCTTCCAAAAACCTATCTTGTCCAACAGCTTTACTTGTTGCTATGTGTTTAAGACCATTAATTATTTCTAATACTGTTATTATTTTGCTATTTAAAGCATCACATTGTTCTGAGAACAATTTAGCTAATTTTAGATTTTAAGCTGTTCCTGTGCTTGGCTGTTATTAAGAAGCTGAGAGCTATAAAATGATGTGAATTAGGAAATTAATTCCTACTTAATCTCCTTTCTATTCTTTAAAATAATGGTACTAAGATTTTTAACTACAAAAAAAATCTTTTCAATCTCTATCAATCAAGTAAACATTTTTTAATACATAGTTCTCCTAACAATAGTTTGTAACTCAGTTCTCTATTAGATATGACATTACCCATGTATTGACTCTCTCCTAATTCTGCAATATTTTTAAAAATGCACTTTGCCTGTTGCTTTAAACATTTTTATTTTTTTTCCTCTACAACATGAATTTGCTTTGGGAAAGAAGTTATGTTACCATGAATGCAGAGGAGTACTTTTTCCTCTGGATAATCTTTGTATCTGAGAATAATTACAAATGCTTCATGCAAATCAGTGTTTTCTGCAAAAATTTCAAAGAGAAATAAATTCGATGGGAGTGCAACCAACTTTTAAATGACCATATGATGAATGAACCTCGAATACTGACTGGAACAGACAGCATGATAATACAAGATGAACAAAGTGGTAACCAGAAAGTCATTATGTCTTTCCCCCCCCCACCCTGCATTAGTGTTAAAACATCATTTGTATTATATTTTGTCAACCAGTTGTTCACCAATGATAATTAATTTGTTGAAGAAAGGAAACTTTTTTAGTGACTGATATACTATTCTGCATTCAAGAGGGCTTGAAAACTTAACACAGTTATTTTATTTTATATTTTATTTTATTTTATTGTAAGAAATAGGTGCACCACTCTGGCCATAAAGATAATGGCAATATTTGAACTGTCATTTATGCAAGAGTTACATGGGAAAGGGTTCTGAAGCCTTTCAGCAGGCAACAGGAGCTGCCTGAAACAATGATGCATAGATAATTACACTATAATTACTGCTGCCCTTGATGTTGAAAATGATTGTTGCATACAGATAGTTATGTTGGCAAGAAGAAAAATTGCTGTCTTCCACAGCTACTGATCTGACCCTGATGAGAGTCAAATTCTGTGCAGAAAAAAGCAGAGTAGTGAAAGAGTCATATCTGAATCCACATGATGAGAAGTGGAGGCTCTATTCAGTACTCCTGCTAGCAGAAACCAAACTGCAACTCTTAGGAAGCTCAATCCAGGTTGAAAACAAAAAGTTCAATGGCTGCAGCTGCCTCAGCATAAGTTGTTTGCTATGAAGGACAACTGATGACCAAGACATGAGCTATGCAGACCAATGCATCCAAGAGATACACCAGATGAGCAGCACCTGCGTGTCATTCACTAGAAGCAACTTAACTGAATTTCTCTCCATGACTAAGCTCACCCATTCTATCTTTTCTCTGTACCCTGGCACAAAGATCCCAAAGACAAGGTGTGGCACTAAGAGGGACTTTGCATATGCAAGTACAAATATTACTGTTTTCTCAGAGATCATTTCACGGATGGGAGTGAAGAATTTGTTACTAGTAGGTTCACTTTGCAGAGTTCAGCTTACTTTTTAAAACACTTTCAAAAAAGGTTTTTGACAGCAAATACGTAGCACCATCAGGTTTCAGTGAAAGTTGTATAAGTCTCTTTCTGGGACAGAACAATTTACACTTTAGTCTTGGTAAGTTTGATATATGAACATTAATGTCGATGTGTGAACATCAGCAGAAAATATATCCTGAAGCAATAAAGTAAGCATAAATTATCCAAGACAGACATATTGCCTAGACGTAAGTGCGGTAGGAAATAACGTTTCTCTTTTCAAAGAAAAAGTTCAAAACCCTTTTTACTCACTGTGTTAAAAAACTTATGTCAGCTTGATTAAATAATCTGAAAAAAGTATAAACAAGAGACGAATGTATGTAACCAGATCTTGAGATATATAACTTTAATTCTGCTCATCCAAGAGCATACAGTACAAAAATATTAGGCTATATGAATGTATCTGTTATTCTTGAATTATATTCCCCAAAATGGAGATCTCATACAAATTATTTAGAAAATAATTTCAGATGAAAAAAATAATTTTCCTTGAAGGCACACTAATTTGACAAGGTTAGCAGAGGGAATGGATGGAAAGCCAAAAGAACATTGTTATTTTAACTTGAGAACAGTTGATACTGCAGGTCTGTGTTTGTGGGAGCTGAGATCCTGAGGGAACAGAGCTTATTTAGGCTGGAGAAAAGGGGGCTTAGAGGGGATCTTATTGCTATATGCAACTACTGAAAGAAGGTTGTGGCAATGTGGCAGTTGGGCTCTTCTCTCACATAATTAGTGATAGGACTAGAGGGAGAATGGTCTCGAGGAGCTGAACTGGAAGACATTGAGTTTACACAGTATGAAAAATTTCTTCTCTGAAAGAATGGTCAGGTGCTGGGCTACCCAGAGGGGTTAAGTCACAGTCCACTGGAGGTATTAAAGAAGTGTTTAGGTGCTGTACTAAGGAACATGATTTAGTGGGGAAATATTGGTTGTAGGTGAATGGTTGGACTAGATGATCTTGGAGGTCTTTTCCAACGCTGGTGATGCTATTCTATGATTCTTTGATTATCTCTTAAATAGGACAATAAAACAGAAATGTTCTATTCAACAAATATAGACAAAAAAGTGTTCCAAAACTGTAAGCAATAACTAAATATCCAGGAATTGCAGCTTATTCATTATAATAGATTAGTATACCGAATGAAAATCCATTTGCACTCTGAGGAAAAAAAAGAAATCAATATATTTATCCATCAGGCAGATGTCCTTTGTGTTATAATCTTCTGAATTAGTAGAAAAGGTGTAAATTAAAGTAGAAATCTTGATGCTAAATGAAAAATGAAATAAACCAGTATTGCCTGAGAAGACTTAATCTGGCATGAAAAATTCACAAAACCTTGAAAATATTACAGACCATACACACAAAGAAAGTGGTAAGTGCCAAAAAATGCACATAAATCAATGGAAGTGTGGCTTGAAGCAGGAAGTTAAACTAATATTTTTTTGTGTGGATCAGAAATGCAGGGAACATAGAGCTAAAAAAAAATAATTCAGATACAGTGGAATTTAATATTGTCATGGCTAAGCACAACACAATCATTCATGCATTTCTTCCCTTCCCAGTGGGATGAGGGAGAAAATTGAAAAAGAATTCATAATTGTCCTGTCATTATCAAGCCAGGCAAAAAAGCCTTTCTCCCTCTTGCTTATAAGCTCCCGTCAAGTACTAGAAGGAGCAATGAGATCTCCATAGAGAATTCTCCAGGCTAAGCAAATCCAACTCCTTCAATCTTACATGAGAGGTGCTTCAGTTCTCTGAGTATATTCATGCCCCTCCTCTGAATCCACTCCAACACCTCCACAACTTCCTTATGCTGGGGGACCCCTTACTTTAATCCAGATGGATGGATTCAGATGGAAAGTGGGATAGGTGATCTAATTAAGCGCTTCTCCGAACGTCACTGTGTGTCCTCATTGGCAAGGGGGAAAGTTAATTGTTAACATATTTTAATATCTCTGTTAACTTTTTGCTACCAGAGCAAAGTAAATGGGCAGGAAACTTTCTTGTCTGTAAAAGCAGGTGACTACTTCTCACTGCTAGCTAGAACTTGTGTGGGTTCTAGACCATTATTTTTCACGGTTTAAATAAAACTGTGAGATTAGAAGTGGCCACTCCTAATTCTAGTCTTATTTGAATGTTAGAGGAGACAACCAAGTATGTCTCTCAAATATTTCTAGTGACAAACTATACTTGAAAAAGAACAATATTAGCTCTAGTATTCATTCCCATTTAATTGTTTGCCATACTGAAGGCAGAATGGTTAATATATATTCTGCTGTTATTTTGTTACCAGCAAATTTAGATCTCATGTCTGGAAACAAAATAAAGGAATACGAGAGGACAAATACTTTTTTCCTTTCTTCTGTTTCATGCAACTACTAACAAGGCAGGCAGAGAAGTCATAGCATGAATTAACAGAAGTAGAAAAGTGACAAAAACACAGAAAATACTCAGTAGCACTCCCATGTACCTGGAAAAACACCTTACCAGCAAGTAAGTTATCATATTATTTGCCTTTTGTCAATCACTTAGAAAGGAAAAAGTCAATTTTTCTCCTGAAATCATCCATGGAAGGTAGCATTCTAAAAGAATTCAAGCGAATACCTTGAAAATTATAGAATAAAATGTTTGTCTGATATAAAGATCTATTGTGCATTCAAGATCTTTCACATCAAAATCAGTTGAGAAATGTGTGCATATGCTTTATTTTTTTAGGAACAAAACTTAAACTGTGTTTGATCATAAGTGAAAATTCTGGAGCAAGCATTCTGGATCATCAATAAAACATACAACTATGGCATAAAAATACCTTAACCACACTTATTCACACAGCATGTGCAAGTCCCAGGAGATGTAAATAATAATGAATCCATCTTTCACCATTTGGATGTTTCAATTTTGTACCTTTCTCCTCCTCTTATCATCATCTTCAGACATTCTTCAAAGGAAACAAATAGGGGTCAACCTGTAATTTCTGAGTAAAAATTTAAAGTAGGCTGTCAAGCTGAAAGTCTATATGAATATGCAAATTGCTTTTCCAGCTTCATCTCAACAGGAGTGTAAAAATAGATATTCAATATTTGCCATTAATCAAAAACTTTATATATTTTCAAATATTTGGACTAATTAAAATAATTTAAAACAGTCTAAACAGATATTGTTAATAACTGCAAACGTTTTTGTCTCCAGTAATTCCACAGGTCTAAGATGTTGCTAAATTTAATCAGGTAATGTCATATCTACTTTGGCAGTAGTGGCCCAGTCAGCGTGGTTATACTTGACACTGCTGAAATCAGTCCCGGCAGCTGGGCTGCCTTAAGCCTAAGCAACACTGAGATGGATTTTGCAGGTACCCCTTGGTCAAGGAAAGACCACGAGCATCATGTTTCTCCAGATTAAAGCTCAAGGCGATGCCCACGGGTACAGTGTGCTCATTCCTCCCTCTCAGGTCTTTCTGGTGGGGATGAAAGCACTGACCTTAGGCCATTTAGGTCATTAGGTCACTGGAGAGTAACCATAGCACCAAAAATGAAGCAGATACTGGGAGGGTTTGCTGAGGTTGAGTAGCGATTTTAAGTATGTTACTACTGAAGTTTTCCTGTATGGAATGGCTATTACAGATAGCTGAAACACTCTTTGGGCTAACAATAAATTCTGAACTTCATACATGGGGAACATGTAGTGTTCCCTGTGACCTGGCAGATCATGATCAGGACATGTTCAATAGCACATAACAAAACATTGTCATTAGGCTCAGTTACTTGTGCTTAAATTACCAGATCCCAATCTATATATAATAAAGTGGGGCTAGTCTGTGAACATGATATTCTGCAACACTAGGACTTATCTTTTTGAATCCATAAAATGCACCATCTCATTTATGCGGTACTGTCATATGTAGGGTATAAGTACCTGATTTTTTTCTAATCTTTAACAAATAGGATATTTTTTTAAAATTCCTTTTGTTCACTTATATAAGTTAAGATCTGTAGGTTATCAGTGAAACAATGTTAACTCTTTCCAGTTATGTCATGATTTTTGTGGTTTTGTTTCACTGCTTTTTATATAACACATGAAACATAAAAATATGACACATTACATGCAAACAATGCCAATACTTTACTGAAAAATCCTCATCATATTGTCTCTTGGACAGCATTCATCCTTTATATCAATAATATACAGAAATAGTTCCAAATAACATGGTCTGAATTAGTTCACTGTGAAAGAATTTTTCATGTTTGCTTGCATTTATTTATTTGTATTTCTCAATTTTCTTTTAGCAATGTAACCCTAGGGTAATAAGTTTGACCTGATGCATGAAACAGTCAGACTAAATTACCACATTCTCATATTTTTGCTGATGTTTTCTGCCCAACATTCATGTTGTGAATGTCAGTATGTTAAAGTGACATCGAAGTGTCTAAAGCGTACAAAAATGTGAAGCTTGTTTTCTTAGTAAAAAAAAAAAATCTACTTTATCTTTGAAAAAACTTCAGGCAACAGGCATCCTACACCTCATATTAAAAAATATTTGTTTATTAAAACTTTCACATTAATTGTCTAGCTGTCATTATGATTCTTTTATGAAAGTTTTTAAAGGTGTTTAAGGTTGTTAATCATATGCATAACTGATCTTAGCTAATGTGACTTTCACCAAATATGTGAACATTCCATAGGGACATTTTATGTCATTAAAAATATAGTTGTAATCTAATACAACAAAAATAAAAAGCAGTCATACTTAAAAGGTGCATCAATTGGCATATCTATTGAGAGTGTTGGATATGTGGCACATTAATAGTGTTCCAAATATGATATTGTTTCCTAAAACTTTTTCTAAATACTGTAGCTATGTTTGTCTTCTTGCTATTATATATCTAAATGCTCAGTATTTCTTTTTTATATTGCTTATATCGTTTCCACTTCTAATAAATTTATGTCAAAATCCTACAATACTTCATGTTAAAATAGGAGTAAGTAATGAAGGCGAAGGCTATAACATAGACAAGAATGTGTGAAATCAAGCAAGAGACAATCTAGACTTGATATATTATTCCTGAACTTGCATGTCCACACACTGTCACACAGGCATATATCCTTCTGCAATTGATGTGCTATGAAACCTCTGCCTTGGAAACGTGCTCAGTATGTGAGTCAGATGCACCATTTTGCAATGAGTTATAGATATGAAAAATGGATTCTGCCCATTATACTTGATAAAAGCTCCCATGATATGTCTTGTGAGATACGAGCTGAGCTCTACTTTTTTTCTTTATTTGGTTGTCTTAGTTTTACTGCAGAAAATTGCATTGGGAGGCTTTGCTGGCCAGGTGAAGGACTTGCTTCTTTCTCTAGAGAACAGTTAAGATGCTCAGGAAATAGGTACTGTTTTCATCAAAGGGAATGAATTCTAGTATCAGAGAAATCAAACTGCGAGATGGCATAGTGCTTTATAGTGAACAGAAGTTACATGATGTTGAGTTTTATAAATTTTCTCATGTCAGAAGCTATTCCACTGAATACATTCGTAAGAAGTGAAGTGAGTAGGTCCCAACATTCCTATTTCAGACCCTAAGACTAACACCCGTACCTGAAATCCTTTTTACTGAAACAGTGTAAACAGTACTTAAAAAGTAGACTTATGAGAATGTCATGAACAGAAGTAAAGCATCTTCTCTGTCAGTGCAAGCCACATGGGATTGGGGTACAGTGAATTAGGAGATAAAACACATGTCAGTAATCCAGACAAAGGACAGCAAAGACTTCGCAAACTCAATCCTTTGTATGTTTGTGCTTTTCAGACTGCCAGAATAATCTATCAACCACAGAAATCTGTGACACCATAAAGTCTTCTTCCAAGTCTACTGCTGTTTGTGCCTGTACCAATCAGCCTGTGCTACCTTTATCATTTTGTGCAAGGACTTCAATATATACCTTTCTCATACAGAAACCATAATCATTCTGGGAGAAGGGGACAGACTAAATAACTTTCCACTCTTAGTTCTACATCTCAGAATGCTGTCTTCTTTACATTAAATCTGTTTCCCTACTCCCCAGTTGGCTTAATGAAGCACTTGAAGGGTAATCACTTTCAATGAAAAAATGAATAAAAATTTTCTTTTGTGCACTTTTAAAATTCTATAATGTACACCATATAGTGCAATAATAAACGGTAACATAAAAAATACTTAAAACACATCTTGAAGGAAAATAAAATCTCACAAAAGCATTCATCAAATAGTGTATTATTTCTAAATGCCAAGCAGATCAGGATGTTTTGATTAAATAAGATAAATAACCCATTCTCTGTACTGTTGAGGCTCTGTACTGTTAAGCCTAGATGCTCGTTGTTCAATATCCCATATTGTCTTGCTCTAAAAGAATCACAAAAATAAAATGAATTGGGGTTTCCATTTTTGTTACAGACAAATGTTAGGTAATGGATTTGTACAACTTGGCAAGATGCTTCTGGACCAGGCAGTCCACCTTCACCTAGACAATTTTGGAGAAATAAAAAATCCTGAATTTGCAGCTCTAGCAAAAAATAAAGCATCTTAGCTCATACCATTTCAGTAATAAATATCTAATCTGCATTCAAAGCATTTTTATTTTAGCTGAAAAGTAAGAGGGCAAAAAGGTGGAGAGTTCTGTAGCCAAAGAAGGAGCTTTAGCTTTGTTATTTTGTGTCTGTTCTACCACAGAAATATATGGTTTTGTGCTTCCGATATTGACAAAATAAGGCATTCTATCTTTTCAACAGAGTAATTTCTTGCCCTCTAAAAACAGCCCTATTTCATCAAACAATTTTTGAAGTTTCAGTTGACCCTATTTGCCATGCCCTGAAGTATTACTAGTTCTTTCAGTGACTATGTTGAAATTGTAGGTGCGTCTCAGATACTCAGAAGCATTTGCACCTCTCAACCACACTATTATTCTTTGTATTGCAATAAAAACACATAAAACAACAAATGAAACTTGAAGATGTCCATATTGTTGCATTAAAGCACAGCAAATTACAAGTAAATAGCACAGCAAATTGCAGGTAAGTAATACTTAAAGCTGCCTATAGTTAAAATGATAAGGCACTTCATAAACACTACAGTCTGTCTACAGAGCTTCATTGAGCATTTTTTTTCTTTTTTAGAGATCCAGATTATGTGAAAGAGGAAAGAGAAATTTTATTATTAGCAAAATGAGTGCTAACCGAACCTCATAATGATAAACGAGTACTTTTGAGACTATTAATATATTGCTTTTGCAGTATATTGCTTTTGGAGACAGATTTTTGTTTCAGAATCTGCATACAGAATTTGGGACCGTAGAAATATTCACCCCCAAAGGTGTGCAAATTACATATTCTTATTCATTTATACATTTCCATATTTTTTACAGAAAAAAAATCATAGAATCATAGAATCACCAAGGTTGGAAAAGACCTAAAAGATCATCCAGTCCAACCGTTCACCTATTCCCAATAGCTCCCACTAAACCATGTCCCTCAACACAAAATAATTGCCTTTTGTATCGCCAGGAAAATCATGGTTACTATGTGTTTTAAAACGAATAAACTTTCATAGAGCTTTTGTTTACAAACAAATATCCTAGAAAATATTTTCCTCATATGCTGACTGCATAGCTCATTCACAAATGGGGAATTCAGGTTAATAGTTGCTTAAAGTAGTAAAGAAATTAACTTCAATTTGACATCCTCAAAATGAAGGGAAGAATGCAAAATGCAAAATAAAAAAATAAAATTAAGAAGAAGTGTAATATTCATAGATTATGAAGTTAATTTGGATGTCTTTTAGTGAGTGAATGATCAGATGTTAGAACAAGTTGCCCAGGGAGGTTGTGGACACCCTGTCCTTGGAGAAGGGGAACCCCTGGGCAATCTGATCTGAAACTTTATCTAGCAATTGTGGCTGGGGGGTTGGAATTTGATGATCCTTGAGGTTCCTTCCAACTCATGATATTCTATGATTATATGATTCTACATACCATAGAAGAAGAAATTTTGGAGAGAATGGTTAGAATTTAAGGCTTCAATCTCATTTGTTCGGTATATTCCAAAAATGTATTTTCAAGAATTACAATGGTTACTGGCACAGTTCAGATTTTTTAAATGACATTATATCTGTACGATTTTGTAACAAAGAAAAATATGCTTCTAGTTGTTATTATTATCGTGGACTGCAATGGCACATATATTACTTTGCCTTTATGTACAGATCTACTCAGAAAATTTTACACTAATAGTAATTGAGTCTAATAGTTATGTTCGTATTTGTCATTGGCAAACACTATAACTTCGGCCTTATTTCTTTAAAAATGACTTTTAAATTTTTAAATACTCGTGCTATGAATACTGAATTTCACATATATAAGAAATACTTGGTGGAGATTTTAGGTATAGATAAAAATAAAAAAATGCATATTTATCTTAGAATCGTATCATAGAAACATAGAGTGGCTTTGCTTGAAAGAAATCTTAAAGATAATCTAGTTCCAACCCCCCAGCCATGGACAGAGCTGCCCCACACCTGGTCAGCTGTCCAGAGCCCCATCCAACCTGGACATGAGCACCTCCAGGGATGGGGCGCTCCCTAACATCTTATCTAATTCTCCCCTGTTTAGTTTAAAACAATTCCCCCTTGTATTATTGCTATCAGACTGAGTAAAAAGTCAGTCTCTCTCTTGCTTATAAGTTTCCCACAAGTACTGGAAGGTTTCAATGAGGTATTCCTGGAACAATCCTTTCTCCAGGCTGCACAACTCCAGCTATCTCAAACTTTCATGGTAGGAGTGTTGCCCAGCCCCCAGATAAGTCATTATACGTGATGACTGTTTTTAGAATATTTCCTTGACTTTATTTTTGATATTTTTGTTATCTATTACCATCTCCATTGTTGTTGGTTTTTTTTCCTCAGTGCTTCTACATAACCTATATGGAGATAACAGTAACATCAGAATCCTAGATGCAAATTATGAAGTCAAATATTGCACAATATTAATATTTTATTGACATTAATATCAATACAAATAATCAATATATTTAAGGATGAATTCATATATGAAGATTTTATACACTTGGAATAGTCAAATTATGAAAAAGAATTTGCAGTAGAAAAGCAACTCAATTTAATGGTCTTCATGTGTAGAAATTGTATATAGCTCAAATTTGTCTAAACTGCAATCTTATTTTATAGTCACTGAACATGTAATTACACCATCTATTATTATAATTGCTTTGTCCTCTGAAGACATCTGAAAATAATTAATTGGACTGAGGAACATTATACTTTAAAAACTATTGTGTGGTACATCAAGAGAAGGAAATACTTCATTTAAAATTCTTAGAAAATAATACAGCCTTCACAGTTTTAGTACAGGGGGTGTTATAATATTGTGAAGAATGTACCAGAAAATGTTTCTTTTTTTAACATTTGCATTGATCTTTGTCATCTTTTATTCATTGTGTTACACTGTGTAATACCATTAATCAAAATCTCAGACAGTTTGTACATAATTTATGTTACAATAGTTGTATTAAAATAGGCAGGTATTTTTGATCCAATGTACTATTTCATACATATGCCAAATAATTCTAACAATATATACCAATGATGATATTCTTACAAATTTAGCTGTAACTTTGCTATATCGTTAGCTGTAAAAAATCCAGAGCACTGGGGCAATCTGAGCTTCCCTTGGGCAAGCAATACAGCACCATATCTTTAGGGACTATTTTCAGCAATCATTATAAGCTTTACATTCATTAATCCAGTCAACTAAAAATCAACAGTTATCTTGGTGTCATACTGAAAAACATGACAATCCATGATCAAATAATTTAGTTTGTTCTTAAACAAAAGTATATGCTAGAATGACTGTGACCTCATTAATTTTCTTCCTAGCATTACAATGTCACGATTTCCACTTGTAAACAGAAATTTTTACCTAGAAATTCAAGATGAACTTCTTTAATAATTACATATGGGACCCACAAATCGTTCTTTCTTATGAGCTCATTTCAATCTTATTGGTGCCTTCATGCAGCCTATATTACTATTCTGCAGTAATAAACTGCATGAATTTGTATTTGCCATCCATGAATAATCATTGATTAAAGGGAGAAACAAATGCACTCTGTTAAAGACAACAAAAAGTTTGCTCAAAATTATATGCCATGTTTTCCCCACAAAGTATGCTAATAGTGCTGTTTGGGTGGGTACATTTCTTAATTGAACTTTCTTAATAACAAAAGTTACATTAGTATTTATTTTTACACGTATTGCAGACATTATATAACTTCAGTTTATCATAACCAGACCACTGTAACTTTATTTATGTGAAATATTTCATTTTAATTCTGTTCAACTACATTCTATTCATGTCAAGAAAAATCATTTTTCAGATCATGCAGTGTAGGCAATGTGGCTTTTGGTGTACTGTCATGCTAGACCTTTCAGTAATTCCTTGACAAGAAGCACAAGAAGCTTTATTCTTTATAGGTTATTGCAGGGCCATCAATCTACTGGTGATAGTTAGTGCCTGATTAGGGACTTATTCATTTGGAACTAATTTGAGTGAGGGCAGAGAAAAGAAATCAAGATCCAATTTATCACTCTGACTAGGAAAAAAAGTGGACAAAATAAACTGGCAAGAGAAAAAACAGACAAATAAAAGAGAATACTATGTGTTCATTGTGCTATGTAAACTCTTTCTGAACTGTTCAGATTGAAAACTTGTAACTTCCTCATATTTTATGGACAGTAAAATAGTACACACAAAATAGTAGTCAGTGCATGATAGGTAGAAGTCAGTAGACATCTATATGGCTTTTTTCTTCCTGCCTGGGCACTATATTATGCAAAGGCTGCAACCACTGTATAATGTCTCTCTATTAAGCCAAATTGCTATGTCATTTTTTCTTTTTTTTTTTTCTTTTAATCTTTGTTGTCTGTTTATTAATGAAATATGAGACACAGTCCTCTAACTCCTGGAAAGATGTCCATGTAACTGACAAGATAGTGCAGCCGTAGTGACCCTCTTCCAAATAGGAGTCCAGTGATTTGTAAGTAAGTTACTCTCATAATGAACTTTGAACAGTACATGTTAGCTGGCAGCAAAGGCAAGAAGCTAATGATGGTAATGTCTTGCAACTTCATGTGCAAACCAGTGCCATCATGCAGAAGTGAGTTTCCTTTCCATCTGCAAGTCACAGAGTTTCGGAGTTTGTCAGGCCTCTTCCACTGGATGCCCCTCAGGTTAGTCAGACACCTATAGTTTCACCAATGTGCAGGAAAAACAAAACTACCTTACCTCCTGAGGTCTCTTTCCTTTACAGCTGTCTGTGATTTTAGGATGGACATAGAACTTTGAAAACTCAAAATCTTGTTCTGTAATTCTAACTGCAAATATTTCAACAATAAATAGAGTCAAAACAAATTTTGATTCTTTTCAGTATCACAGAAAAAGCAACTGAATTAGAAAATTGTACTGCTGGACAGATGATTGGTAAGGTAATACTAGCCTGTCAGAACTGTTAATTCACTGTCAAAATTCAAACACAGTGAAAGACTCCTGTCATTCTGGTAAGGGCCTAATCTACTTCTCAGTAACACTTCTTAGATGTATCTTTCTTAAGTGGTAAAGCAGTTTCTCTCCACAGATGACTAAAATATCTATTTATTCTGCTAATTGTTCCTTTATCATTGTACTGTATGTAGATGCCCATGTGCTGGCAATGGGTGGCAACCCCTCTTGCCCGCCCCCACCCCGTTCCTTATCCCTGTGCATGGCTTAAAGTGATGGATGGAACAGTGGTGAATGAGAGTGAATTTGATCGAGGGAAAAGGAAGAAAAAGAGTAAGCTGCTGTTTTAGTTTTTTGTCTGAAAACAGGCAACCTGCTCTGGGTGGCATTGCTTGAGCAGGGGAGTTAACCAGCCTCCAGAAGTCCCATCCAATCTAAACCATTCTGTGATTCTAACTGCAGGAATCTATTTTAAATTGCAATAAATTATTTTTCCCCAGGGAAAGTTTTTTTCCTCCTTTGCCATGGAGGTAACAGGTATGTGATCTTTTCATCCTTGTCCCGACTCATAAGCTTCTTCATCTTCTTTTCTACCCCTGCACAATTACAGATGTGAATTGAAAAAGCAGCTTAAAATTCAGTTGTCATCTTAACAGTCTGTAGCTGTAATCAGTCATATAAGAACATAAACATAACAATGTATTTCTAACTTACTTTGAATAGTGACTGCTGAGAAAGCATAAACTTCTGCAAAGATATCAGCAGACCAGTTCCACAACCCAAAACCCAAGAGACTGTGATGAGTAGCAGAAATGTTTTACTCCATTGTGAATATTATAGATCTAGCCAGCATTACATGTAGTTGGATTCAGAGTGATGAATGAGTGAATTCAGACTTTATGAGTACTGCGAGGCATGCCTGGGGCCACAGTATGGAACACAGAGTAGTAAGTCACAAAGTACATATATTACTCCAAAAGAGATGCGTCCTATTTATTTTCATGGAGACTGCAACAAAGAATGCAATAATGCTTTTGATAGAGTAAATTCTCTACTACAAAACGCTATTTTTTCAAATAGTTGCCACCATTGGCTATGCATTTTTGACAGAAATGAACAAGAGCCAAACTGCACCAGCAGAGGTGGTGTACTGTTTCACAACTGCTTTGATGGCGCTGTTGCTAAAATGCACCACCCACCTCATTGTGCTCATATCCGCTGTTTGATCTCTAGAAATGTTTGGCATGCATAATTAATGCAAATGGGAGCATGGAAGAACTCAAAGGTACCCCATTGCTTCATTTGCACTTCCTCGTCACACTACCCCTCTACTGCCATCTGTCACACAGCAGCAGAATATTGGCTGGAAGATTCTGTCTCTACTGTCATACCACCAACATCTGCCCCTGATGTTTTGGGCCAACATAATAAAACAGGAAGTATTACTTTCAGAGCAGACCTTAGAGGAACTGAATTTGCCATTTATCAGCAGCTTGATACCTGTCTTGATGTACACTGTTTGAGTCCTGCTGTCAGATCAGTTACATGACGGATGTTCCCTAGCATTAGCTTCCAAGAGGCTCTCTTCACTGGGACACATCACAACGAGGCACATAGGACTGCAGGTCAACTGTCAACCTGCCCTGGAAGGAGGGAGAGAGTAGCAGGCCGGGGTGGAAAAACAGTCAAAAAACCCTAAACACATCCTCCAAATGAAGAGAGAGGGTCCATATTAGCATTCGAATGCTGGTGATGTGTGGAACATGACCAGCATGGTCTTGGACAAATTCCTCCAGTTGAGGAAGAGGGGCATCATGAATTTTAAGACCCAAAGGAGTGTAGAAGGAAGGGGCATAAAACTCTAGAAAAAGGTAAGAGGCTATATGGAAAGTGATTTTGTTTTGTTTTATCTGTTTGTTTTTTTTTTATTAGAATATTAAATGTATTGTTGAGGCTTTGCTGGATTTGGACTATAACTACTAGTAGTACTATCCTAAATGAAAAATAACTGTTGTTTTGATTATGAAGTTAGGATTTAAATTGGACAATACATTCTTGACACAACATTTAAGGTGTGTTTCATTTTTATTATTAAAAAAAATTAAGTTTAGAAAGTCTTCAAGCATAACATATGTGTATTATGATTAAGATTTGCAATTCCACTTTCTTTCGAAGTTTGCATCATCTTTTCCTTTGCAATTACTTTTACTTTCTTCAAGAGCATGTTTGACCAATCCAAAAGCAGATCTCTAGGGACTGCCATATAACACTATCCCATTCAACTATTTCTTCCACAGAACAGTGGAACTAGACCAATTGTTCATCAGTACAACATACCATACATTCAAATATAACAGTGGACTTTGTATTGTCAGCAGAATGCTGTCATAAAGTGAAATTCTTAACTAAGTGCTTATATCACTGTGCCAAGAAGCAAATGATCAGTACAAGTAATACCAAAGCCCATTTCCAGTGATCAAAATTGGCTTCTGACCCTCAGTAAAGTTATGTATTATAGAATACATAACAATATAACAGAATATGGTAGAATATATTATACAATATATTCCTAATAATGTTTTTGCTAAACACAATACTGCCTTCATTCTAATGAAAAAAAAAAAAAAAAAAATGTTTGCAGAAAATGTGTAGGATGGCTTCTGGAATCACCATTCCGCTATGAAATATCCTAAAACTTTGTATTTTCAGTTTCTCTGGTAAGATCAGACCTCTATCACAAAGATTAGCACATGTCCTGACACCGTTAAAAAAGAGTGGGATTCCCCTTGAGGATCCAGATGACCCTGTCAGAAGTCTTTTTCAAGGAACCTTAATGTGACCCATGTCTTATTTTAAAAAGAAGTATGGAGCTTGCAATATTTTGGAGGGTCCTTCGTTGTCAGAATAAGCATTCTGAAATGAGACTAGAAGTAGAGTACATTAGCTTTGTTTATAGAGCCTTATCATTCCTGAATATCTCAAGATCCATGCAATTTCTGTTTGAGTTTTGGCATATCTGCAAATTTATCAGGTCTTAATGCCAGGGTGCCAGCACAGACTATTTTAAAAAATACAGAAACTAAATGTGTTTTAAATAGCAATGACAGTAGGGAAGTTAAGTATAGAAACAGAATAGAGTTCTTCAAGATAGGATATTTGTATTAAATATATGTATTAATAATAAAGCAAAAACAAACAAACAACAAACGAAAAACCACCACCATCAAAAAAAACCCAACCCTTGACCCCAAAGAATCCTGTTTTCTCTCACGTCAGGAATTTGTGGGCATGAAGGAGACAGATGTGTTGCTTAATTTTAATCATATGAAAGTAGTACTAAATGGCAAATTCAGAATAAGAATTATTCCCTTTATCATTAACACTTGTTTTAGTATCCTCCTTTCATTCTGGAATAACCAAAAAGCCAAAAGAGCTGAAATCAGGTGCCCAGTCAAGCCATAATTTGATACACTTATCTAACCTAGATCTGAATTCCCTTAAATCAAGTCCCCTAAAAGCACAATAAACTAGCTTATCTACGACAAACACAGACTCATCCCACCTGTGGTTTCCTAGTATGCATAAAGAGGAGGATATTCATACATCTTACTGAATTTTTGCAGCAGGTTGTGCAAAATCAAATAATGCTCAAGAGTAGGGTAATAAAATTAAAACTGTATGTCATGTTTCTATCAATTTCATTTCATTAAGCTATTCAGAACTTTATGGATGCAAGACTACATTGTTCTCTGCAACTTCTTGAGAAGGGGAACAGGGAGGTGCTGGGTTCTGCTCCGTGATAATCAATGACAGAATGCAAAGGAAAGGCGCAAAGTTGGACAAAGGATGTTCATACTGGTCATTAGGAAACAGTAAATATTCATTAATATACAGTAATATACACAGTAAATATTCATATTTACTGTGAATAGGCCATACTCCAGAAGAGGCTTCCTAGTGAGGTGGTTTATGCCCTATACTTGCCAATGTACAAAAGGCATTTGGATAATGCGTTCATTAATGTACTTTAATTTCTTTTTGATTAGCTCTAAGGTGATCAGGCTGTTATAATTTGAAGATTAATTCCTTCCAACTGAACTATGTTTTTCTATTTTAGTCTAGCCTAGCTTATTCAGAATTGGCTTGGGATACTTGAGATCTGGAGATGTTTCTGCAACTCGCACTTTAGGAAACCATAAATAAATGTACAGAAAAATCAAGAGATTATTTTATCTTTCTATATTACTGTACGCTGATCCAAGATTAAAGTTGAAATTATTATGAATATGTTCTTTTTTAATTTTTTCATATTTAATTAATATGAATATGCAGTCTTACATTAGCAGATGTGATTAACATAGGACAATTGCTTTCTATAAGTTAAGTTTCCAATTTCATGAATTTTACAGCTGTCAGCGATTGGAGAAAAAAAAAGAGAACAAAAAATTCAATGTAAAAAGTACCTCAAATTTCCACATTTGCTTTATTGCGTACACATAAACAATATTTTTGGAAGTTACTAATTATAATGTATTTTGTAATGGAAAATCTTGAATTTAAATCTTAGCTAATGTACGCTTTCTTCAAAGCAGAATGTTCCACTTTCTCCTCTTGGCATGCAGGTAAGTTAATACATTATTGAAAAATCAATCTAGGCTATTTTGATTCCATAAATAATGAAGTGTGCTGATTCAAAATTCCATTTTTTTTGCTTATAACTGCAGCTTACATAGTTTTCTATAATGTAACACCTCCCACCCCCCAATTTTTTCCATCGCTTGTTAGTATTGCTTTAAATTTCAAATATCAAGGGACAAACAAACAACAAAAAAACTTCAGATAGTTGTCAGCCATGAATTAATGATGCTTTCTGATGCAACTCCTTGTGAATTTCACGAGGTGCCTTATAATCCCTTTTCAGATCACTGGCTTGGGGATACTATCTCTGCTGAAGAGCATAGAATTGCTGGCACAGAAGCTGCTGGGGCAGCCAAAACTTCTAGCTCTTTAGATTTCCAATTAAGTACCAAACTCTAAAGTGATTTTATATGCTCCATTTAAAAAATCACAAAGCTAAGATTTTACTCACATGATAAGGTACTTCTCAGTTTACAGAAACAGTGAGAAATATCCAAATGACAATGTTTTGTCAAAACACTTTCCCTTTCTGATTGTTCATTCAGAACTAATCTAAAAGGCAATGTTATAAGTATACAAGGCACCAGCACAACTCTTATACAATCTGTTACTTAGATATTTAGGATTAATAAATAAATTAAAAAACCTTGACAATAGAAATGATTCTATACGCTGAATCTAACTCCTGATTTTACTGTTTAATCTTGAGTTTGAAATTAAAAAGATATGGAATTAAGATTAAAAAACAAACAAACAAACAAAAAAAAACAACAAAAAAACCTAAGATCCTAGTGTTTATAATAGTGTTAATAATGAACGTTAGTGAAATAAGAGGTGTTTTTCTGTTAATACTCTGGGCACTACACGAAGGTAGTTAACAAGATGCATGCAAATGACACAAACAAAATTTCATGTTAATCTAATTAACAAGAATTTTTTACAAAGAAATTTCATACCATTGGGTGAGATGCCACGGTCATTTAAAATATGAATAGCAGTCTTCTAGACTGCTGAGTTTGTCTGCAATTTCTTTGAAAGATGTCTGCAAAGGATGCGATGGCATCTCTACAGCCATTTTGTGATCATGAACTTGGCTGAAAATTTCCTTGAAACTGAATTCATTAAGTTTTCTTTCCTTGTTCTGTATTTGACCATGAGCTGGAGAGAGGGAACTTTGCATATTATACAAACAGGAAATCTAACGAAAAGAATCTGTGGTAGGTTTTTCTTGTTGTTGTGATTGTTTTGTTTTACTTTAAAACACTTCTTTCCATGTCAGTGAAGTGAGAAGACAGTATGCTGTTCTACAACACAATATGTCTCTGGCACTACTCAAACCAAGAAATGTACTTTTTTATATTTATGACTCAACAGTTGACACATTCTGATTTTGCTCACAGCGCTGTAAAATATGAACAACTCTCCCAAGGCCAGCAGAAATACAAGACTGTAAAACTGAAATGAGGGGCATTTTAATATTGTGAATGCTATTTTATTTTCCTGTCCTTGCCTGGAATAATATTTTCCATCACAATGTAACATGTAAGTTCTATTAAGTAAGTCTTACAGACTCATGAACCAAATACTGGTAAAAATTCCAAATGATTTCATTAATAATTCAATTTTGGCAAGTCAGTCAACATGATTGTGAAGTAAGTATGTATGTTCAGGAAAGAATACTGGAAAGCATGTTGGAAACTAATTATAACCAATATGACACTCTGTTACCCGCTCCCAGTATTTCTAAATTAGCTGTTGTGAAAATTCCAGTCTGAATGGAGCATTATTTAAGGAAACTACAAGATTTAATTTTCTGAATGGGGCTCAGGTGGTATATATTTAGATTAGAGTGTAATTGCTCAGATTACATCCAACTTTAAAATACAATAAAATATTATCTTTTTTAAAATAATAAACATATTTGGTGATAGCACTAAAATAAACTGGGGGAAGACAGAACATGAAAGAGAAGCAGAACAGAGACAAAAAAACTTAAGCAAATTGTAGAGAAAGGAGTCTGAAATTTCATATACTTAATCAAACTTTAAGATTTCAAAAACTTCTACATAATTAACTTAAACACTTTATTTTTAATATAAATCAGTATATACAAAACAAAGGCTAGATTTCTATAAAACTTTCCTAAAGAGGGATACAAAGCAGTCATCCACATCTTAAGTAAAGTTTGATAAGAGCAGCATACCTATTTCCAAAGTTAATGTTATGTAGAGAAAGGGGAAAATCTCATGCTATAAAATTCCCTCTTACAAGTTCTGATAGATATTTTCCAGTATAAATCTTTTTGGGTCATCATAACACAAAAGATATCTGAACAAAAATATGATGGTAGGCTGGTCAGAAAACATTTCTTCAGGCAACCTCAAGGTCTTGTACTCAAGAGAAGCAAAATTATTGTACTAAGCACAGATAGGCAGTTCTGTTCTGTCTTATTTCTACTGATGCTCTAGGATATTAGTCTTTTTTATAATCAAAATGGGTCAAAATCTACAGGTAGATCTATCACTGTAAGAATGTAGATTATAAGTAGTATTAAAATGTAATATTGTAAAGCACGTGCAAATATATAATTATCCTGATAAATGTAGTTGAAACTTTATCCTCAGATTTTGGGGGGATTTTTTTGTACTCTTCAGCCATTGACAAGATGAAGAATTAAGCAACAAGTATTCATTAAAAAAATCTACCATAACACTAACTTTGTTATGCTGTAATAAATTTCAGTTATCTCTGCAAATGATGGTTACTGTATACACCCATTATGCATACATAATTCTGTTGGAATCAGAAACTATCAAAAATGACTGTAAGCTCCCTTTAAAAGGGAAGATGAGATGTTGCCTGCCGTGTTTTTTTGTCCACGCTAAGAGTTCTCTGAGTTCTCCCTCATCAACACAAAAAAAACCAACACACAAGCTCTCTTCTAACAGTAGATATTAGACGTACATTTTGGAAGCAGAATGCCCATTGTTTAACCAAATGTCAGCAATCAAGCACCAGGATGATTGATAGAGATATCTGATCAGCCCTTGCTGTTTCTTATATTACTCCTTGCTCCTCTTCGATTCCTGAACTCCACTATCTCATTATCATGCAAGTTTCCCATTTCTACCATTTCCCATGCTTCCATCTTGTTAGTGTAGTCACTGGTGATGATTGATTAGCTATTGCACACGCATTACTCCTCTCTGTTTTGTGCTATGCCTTGTTATTTCTCATGCTGTTTCTACTTGTTACTGTAGCTTCAGGCCAGGTGTTGGCCTTCTGCACTCACTCCCTAACATTTTTCCTCTCATGGGTAATATGAGAATGAGCTCTGACACTCCATCTCTGACATAGAGCCTGTATTCTCCTCACATTGTAAGTCTTTGCTATCGTCATAGGGGTGGGAAGTTGGTTATATTGGGCATTATTTGTGAGTGCTATAGTAGTTGCCAAATAATTTATTTCCATCTCTGGAATAAGTGTGTTTTAAAAGCAATACTGCATACATACAATAAATCAAAATAATTAACAGTCCTCTAAGGTTCAGAAAGGTCTCCTTTTTTTTTTCCCTTTTTTTTTTTCTGGGGTGTGAAGGATAATGGGGGAGCTGTGGGGGTTGGTCGTTGACAGTAGACATGAAAAAATATCATATTCCTATTTTATTCAATAGACGTTTACTTTTCTCTCACATCCAAATTCATAGAAGTGCACTACACATTGTTTCAATAATTATTTGCTCTGAATATAATGTTCAAGGACTAAAGCTTTGTGCTAAGTCCTGCATGGATTTGGTATGAAAAGGATGTCTCTTCACCAGAGAACTTATCATCTAAATTGTTTGAATGTATATGCTGTCATAAAGATCTCAATTCAGACTATTTGATCAAAAAGTTTGAATTTTCAAAGCTCGGTAAGGAATTCCTGTTAGTGCTCAACAGTGTAAAGCATTCATGAGATTTCTTGTATTACTCTCATTTCATTAGTCATGTAAACTACTGTCATGCAGTCACTCTAGGCAAACTTAAAATTACACTGTTAAACAATTAATAAATATGAAAGAAAAATTTCAAAGAGCTTTTTCATTCAACCAGTCTTCTGACAATAAATTCTAAATACTAATGTTAAAACTAAAAGAAAAAGAATGAAAAACCAACCAACCAACCAACCAAACAAACAAACAAAACCCACCAGAACTTCAAGATGTGTAAAACAATAAAACTCTACAAAGGACCCTTTCAAAATGTTTTGGCCCTTGGAATAGCACTCATATTAATCCATTGTGCACAATTAAATCAATCCAGGATTTGAGTTTGAATTTCATTGATCACTACTGCTACTTTAAGTATTTAATAAATACTGAAATTGTAATAGTTTCTAATATGTTTCCTGATAAAATATTACCTGAAATGGCTTTCATATTGCATGTATCTGAAGAACAGAAGCATGGCTGCTATTGCTGAGAAGCACCACAAGATCAACATGAAAGCTAGACCTGCACACCCAAATTTCCATATGTGGAAGGCAGTTATGCCATAAAAGCTCACTTTAGCCATTTTTGCTTGCAGTCAGTTTTTACAAATCTAGGCTACACTGGGGGAGAGATGTGGAACCTCTGAGCTTTCACCGCTACTTCCCCTGGTTAACTGCCTTCCACATATCCTCTCTTCAAGGTATGTCAGATATTACTCTGCTACATTTATTTTTCATCATGTAAGATCTAGCATATGGACAAGCTTGCACTATGTAAACTTGTACATGGAATAATTCCACAATAAATATTCCTTTACATTGTTGGGATGCTATGTAGATGTGTTCAACCGCAGAAACAAAGCTGCAAGCCTGAAGTTCAACAGAGTGAAAGCAAATGGTTTGATATAAATGTGTCCCAAATTCAATTCAGTTCTGCAATCCAAGCTTACTATATTTACAGCCCTGCCACTATAAAGGTACATGTATATAATGACATTTGAAGTAATAAGTACGGATATGTATTGTTTGTTTTATCTGGATCTGTGTACAGATCATATTATAAAAGTGCTAAAAATGCATAATAATAACAAAATATAAATGCGTAATACATTTGTTGGTCCTGTTAGACATTCACAGTTACAAAAACATAAAGAAACAGCTATCTGATAAATTATTTAGGCAAGCATTCACATTTCTATGACACTTCTTCAATATACTTTAGAAGTCTCAAGCTACAAAAGCTTAAATTCAGTTCAGTATTGATTTTCAGCTGATAAGCTTCTTTCGATCTTCAGTAAATTAAACCTGTAAATTGTGGCTGCATAGACACATGCTATATTTTACTTTCTGAAATATTCTATAGGACTTTACTGTTCTAAATAAAAGCCATGTAGGAGGAAATGAAAAAAGAAATGAACCTCCCTGACAAGCTTTCTCAAAAATGCTTAGAGATTTTTTCTTCATTTTCTTATTCTTTTTTGATTAATGCGTTTTGTTAAATTTTTGCATATTTTCAACACCAAAATATCTTTTTCTGCAGCATTCTCACTTTCTAAAATACAAACATCTCCTGTATATGTGTAGATAATTGCAATTTGACTCTGAATGATAATTATATATGCCAACCTGAAAGATACTACAATTAAGCAACAATATACAGAAATAGGCTATATAGGATTTTAAAGGCGATGAGGGTCTGATCTGAATGCAGACATGTATTGCAATCATTACTACAGTGCCTCTAAGAATACTAAAAACTGACTTACTGAATGTCAAAATAAAAGATATGGAATGGCATTAGTAAACATGAAATTTCAAGAGCTGATTTGAGAAAAAATAAATGTGAGAATGCAGAAACTTAATGAGAAAAGAAGACAGCAAAGCAAAGGTCATGGTTCTACACCTTCATGCGCTTCTGGAGACCAAGAACCTCTTTTCTGCAGTGGAAGTTTCTACAACTTGCATACAACAAACTACATGAAAATTAGCAGCCTTGCTCAACAGCAGTTAGCAAACAGAAGGAGATGTTTAACCATGAATATGTTATCAGATGTCTATGCCATATAGATTGTGTATTGTGCGGTCATACTGTGGTCTGAAGAATGATTGGAGCTTGTGAGACAAACTGGAACTTGCTGTCATAGGCAGTATTGAAGACTGTGCTGCAACATCAGCATTGTTTCCAGTGCCCAGTTTGGAAAGCTGAGCACCTTTGTGCATCCTAGGCAATCAGTGTTGATGGGCACAAATAACTCTTTGTTATGTGCATCTCAATGCAAGAGGTAGCTTTAACAGTGACTCCTTTGCAGCTGGAAAATGTATTTAGATAGTAGACTGCAAGGAAATACATAACTCCATGTCAACACAGCTTAATAATTAACAAGGTAGAGTGTTTAATTATAGTATACATAAATGAACAAATAGTTTAGAAGAGTAGAAACTGTCATTATTATTATTGTAATGACCTTGAAAGATTTGGAAATATATGATTTTCTGGAACTTATTACAGCAGTTGTATGATCAATGCAAGAATCAGGATGGTGACTTCTGGGGGGGCCTCAATGAATTTGCTGCATGGTATCCAAAATCTTGTGCATGCTTACACAACAATGAAGAATCTGCACACATTATTTCTCCAGCCATGCTAAAATTAAGTAATAATTTTATACCTGAATAATATAACTTGTACTTAAAATTTGTTATTACCTACGAAACTCAAACATGATTTGGCATAGAAATGCAAGTTACACTGTTTATCACTCTATCTAAACATGTACATCCACTGTAACAATTATTCAGTTAATCATCCTGTTAATCATGATTATAATCTGTTTGCTTTCTACTGACTAGGATAATTTATAAATGTACTTTCCCCTTGTTAAGCTATTAATGCATCTTTTTCCTTTTCAAGGTAAAATTAAATATGAATGGTAGAAATAAGTACAAGTATTATTTTGAAAATAAAACATAAACTATTAAGTACCTGATCACTGAACCTGTATTGCAATCAGCATTAGACTCTCTTGATTTTCTCAGTCTGTCTGTTGAAGCAGAAGGGCTTTCGTTATTTGTGGAATATTAATTAATAATATATAAGACCATGATATAATGTATTCCATATTATATGGACTTTTTAATGGACAACTTACTGTGATTTAAATTGTTGCTTCAAATCATCTACTGTAAATTTCTTTTAAAAAATACGTAATTTTTTCTTGGATACATTCTGAATAACTGACAAATGAGCATAAGTCTGGAAGCATGGAAAAAAATGTGAGGGAAGAACAGTAGAAGACATTATAACAAATAGAAAAAATCCAATGAATAGAAATCCAAAAAATTGTGCAGGGTATGTAAGAGGAGAATTATACCACATAGAAAGAGAAACATGGGAATATATGTTCTAAATTTAAAAAAAAAAAAAAAAAAAAAGAGAAGATGTTTGTCTATCTATGATTTGGAATACCATCATAAAATTCAGCTGTGGCTTGTTTTTAGAAATAGTTGAAAAGCCATAATTGTATACTTTCTTACTGCTTGCAGTTTATTATTCCATTGCAACATGATTTTTTTTTTTTTTTTTTTTTTTTTTTTTTTTTTTAAAAATTTGATATCTTTTTTTTTTTTTTTTTTTTTTTTTGTATTTTGAAACAAGTTGGTACCCCTATAAAATTATAAAGAGACAGCTTCTGCAACAGAAATTCTTCTACACCTCTTGTATTAACTATTCTTTCATAGAATTAACAAGGAATTTATCACTGAAGTCACTAGATGTCATGGATTCTGAGTATTTACTGTTCTAGTTTACGTTTTGTAATGGTATCCACTCTGTAACATTGAACATATTACATAGGTTGCTTCAGAAGTAATGCCTCTTATTTATTCCCACAGAGACAACGACAGATACAAAGAGCACAATAACAATATTTGATAGAGTAAATTCTCAGCTACAAAACGCTATTTTTCAGCATAGTCACCACCGTTAGCTAAACACTTTCATTGTGAAGAACAAGAGCCTGCTTGCTGTTTTTGTCAAAAAGTG
This sequence comes from Centrocercus urophasianus, assembly GCF_019232065.1. Classification (NCBI taxonomy): domain Eukaryota; kingdom Metazoa; phylum Chordata; class Aves; order Galliformes; family Phasianidae; genus Centrocercus; species Centrocercus urophasianus. The sequence goes on from NW_024884364.1 coordinate 25,365,467, forward strand.
CACTAGTGCTGGTGACCTACAGTTGTTGTCATCACTACAGAAACATACCACCCACCACCTCACCTTACTCACATCCACTGTTTGGTCTACATAAATATTCAGCAGCTGTCACATAACAACAAAATATAATAGAATATTAATGGGAAGGTTCAATCTCTACTGCCATACCATCAACATCTGCCTCTGATGTTGTGGGCCAACATCATAAAATAGAAGGCACTGATTTTGGTGTGGCCGTCATACATTTGCACTGAGTTTCTATGTGTATTTCGAATTCTGTAGACCTTACCTTCCTCTCTTCCTGAAGTTCCATCAAGGCCCCCAACATTTTTATTCTGTTTGTTCTAGTTGACTGGAAAGGTTAAAAATGTACATTAACTATAAATGTTTCTAAAGTTACTAAAACTTTCTCTGAGTCTAATTTCCTGCAGAATCTTGTTATATATATAATAGATTTAAACAAAGAATATTTTCTAGCTTACCTGCATCAGACTGCATCAGACAAAGATTACCTCTTTATGTTGCTCTAGGCAAATGCAATTGTAAACATTGCCTAAGGTCTTCAAAATCCATGGGAAGAAATGTATATGCATTACAGTGGTTATCCCACTGGACTCACAAATTATAAGTATTTGTATATATATATGTATGATTCCTTTGCTTGTTCTTCCTAAGTTCCCAGTGCATTGCCCCTTTTTCAGTCCTATCATACAAAAGGGAAAATGTTCACGTTTATTTGTCATCAGATAAGCAGTAATTTTGGCATTACCAATACTGTAGCTGATATGATCAAATGCCCCCCTTCAGAAGTAGGAATTAAAAACATTTGTTGAATACTGGTGGACTTAATATGCCTCAAAAATGAAAACATGAAGGACAGGGTGAGACTTTTTCCTGCATAAATGCCATCTGTAATTCATGCAACATCTACATTTTGTTTGAGAAGAGATAAGAGAAAACAGCACTGCTGGGAACATTTACAGTGAAGTTTATGTGAAGGTTCAGCTATTTTTCTTGCTCCTCAGTGGTTATTTGTTGGAAATAAAAGTCCTGTTCAGGAGTTCAGGAGTGTGATCTTGAAAACTGGGTGTTTTTTTTTTTGGTTGTTTGCCTACTTTATTTTCTTTATTTCTGTTTTTGTTTTGTTTTGTTTCATTTTTCATAAGAAATTGAGGGCTATTAGTGCTTTTCAAGAGATAGATTATGTTCTTCTGCTTAAGGCTATATCACTTCCCATAAACGCAAATGTTTGTTTTCACTACTTTATTATTCTCTCATGGTTGAAAAGAACTCCAAAAAAAGAGTCATGTGCTCCAGAAACTCGACTGGGGAGCTTTCTATTAATTTTATTAGGAAAAAGCTTAGAAAATTTGTGATAGAAGACAGGAAATTGATATAAATACGTATTGATGGAGGTTTAGACAGGATCTTCTAACAATGTTTATTTCTTTAACTTCAGAAAAGCTACAATCAATTTATATAAATTGCGGTTGTTTCACTGGGTTTGTTTTTTTTCTAATTCTATTCTATCATATTATATTTACTGTGTATATATTTAGTGTAAGTAAACAAAAAGAAAGATACAGTTCTGACCACATGCAGATGCAGGACTGAGAAGGATGTTAGAAGAGATAAAATGATGGAGTCTCAATTCCCACTGCTGTTACTGCAGGAATGTTGATTGAGGACTGACAGTGGAGCAGATACCCAAATGCTATCACAGAGAACATATTGTGAACAAATTTAAAACATTTCCATACTATTTTTGACTCTTATCTCCTCAACAGTGTCATTAACTTTAAAGTTTCAGCCTCAGCTCTCAGCAGTGGTATCATTTACAACTGCTGCTTCTCCTACTAACTGAGGAAATTAAAATGCACTTAAAAACATTACAGAGAACAGATTTGCAGAATGTTGATTGTGGGTTGGCATTACCATGAGAAGCAGTATTGATTTGTCATGTTAATTAATGGGACTATTGCATGAAAAAAATTTACTATAATTTTAAGGAGGTAAGAAGGAAAAAATACACTTCATTTCTGAAACCTCAGCTCCTTAGGTGGGTCCAGCTGTCTTTTATTTTACTTTATTTTACTTTATGGAAAAATCTTCTACTCTGTTTTGAACTATATGCCTCAAATGTACACAAGGGAAACACATTCTGAAAATAACTGAGGTTAAGAGAATGGTTATTTCCTAACCTTTCTGACATACTGAGAGTAGTCATTCATTCTCTCATGCTTCACTTTCAGCTGCTTTTGTTTTGTGCAGAGCATCCTTCTACAATCCACTACTTTCTCATCTAATGTGCATAATTGTAAATGGAGCTAAATGAGCTTCCAGAACAAACTCACTATTATGTCATTAATGTTTAAACTCCTATTAACATTCAGGATAAAAGGTTCAGCATAAAATTACTCATAGAGGGCTGTCAAAATTATCATTTTCAAAACCCACTTTTTGCATAATTCTAGGATATGTTATTATTATTGTCGTTATTACACATGCAAGTAAACACAGCTTAAAGGCTGTTTAGAGTTGGTATTTTAGGATATTGTTTTAATGGCATGGTGGCACTGAAAACCATATGCACGTGTTTATAAATAGCAACCATTAACTCACTTGCAATGCAGACACCATTACCATGATGTTAAATAGGATCTTTATTAGTTCAGCCTCATTATCTTAACAGTTTCAGAAAGAACAAGAATATTGATGAGATAAAATAAGTTTTCTTGCCTCTCAAAGTTGAAATAATGAACATTTTAATTTCATCAGTAAAATAAGATTCCTAAGTATATGTCATACTATGAAAAAAATTATAAGGGAACAGTGCTACAGTGAAATAAATTCTACAGTGATCATGACAGGTAAAAAGTTATTTTGCAGTTAATGACACCATCTTGATGTAAACTAAAGATTATCCTGGAAGTTAATTAAGTCATGTCTCCAAGAGTTCCCAACCAAAAAAAAAAAAAAAAAGAGTAAATCTTGTATAATATCTCTACAAAATGCTGGAGAGGTGAGATGAGTAGCAGTAAAAATATACCTTTTACAAGAAAATGAAACTCTTGATTTTAACAAGAATAAAAGAGGTATAAAATTACTTTATCAAATACATAATTGCATATTAGGAAAACGCTGATGTTTGTATAGATGCATGCAAATAAATAAGTTTTAATGAAAGTCTAAATGTTCCATGAAATCATAACTTGTCAGTTAATGCTATAATACAGCACTTACGTTTAAATTTTAAATCATAGAGTGGTCACATGTTATTTCCAAAAAGCCTTTTAAAATGACATTCAATATTGTCAGTGTCTTTCATTTATCTAAATATCTACCTTTGTAAATCAGGCTTTGGCAGAACAGGACTGTAGTGGAAGCAATTTAGATTTAGGTTTGGCTAATTACTTGGCTTGTTTGCCTGCTATAACTTCTTCACACTTCTTATGTTCTAATGGACGAAATCATACGAGCTTGTATCACTAATTTAGAAAGTTTCAAAAACATAGAATATTTTTAAAAATACCAGCTTTATTTATGCTTGTCATTCAGAATGCTGCTGACTAATAAAATAGAAAACTAAACCTACACCAAAAATGCATCTTATAAAGTCCATGAAATTCAATCAACTTACATATCTGAATGTTCTTTCTTCTCTTTTAATGGTTTAAGAAGTAATACATAATCTTCTAAAATACTGTAAATGGATGATGTATGGAAGACAGGTTTAAGATAAAGATGTGATAGAGTAGGAATGAAAAATGGCAAAATATTTTTCTAAAAAGGTGAATGTTTCTGTGATAAAAAAAAAAGGTTTGTATGTGTTATCTTTAAATATTCTAGGAAATTTTCAAAGACTGATCTTCCAAAATATTTAAATATATCTTATTTCTTTACAATCTTCAAAACATGACTGCATCTTATAGCACCACTTTGACTAGATACAATATTTAAAGAAGTTTTTCAAAGAGCAGATAGATATTTTGGAAGTATAGTAAATGGATACACTGTGAATGGGTATAGCTGTATCTAGCTTGATAATATAGTTAGCTGACATGCTTTAAATTAAGGAAACGTGTACCAGAAGGGTGTTGATCACATAGCTGAATTTACTGTTTGGCACAAGAAATTAAAGTCAGTAGAAAGGGATAAAAAGAGTGCATGAATAGCAAACCACAAAATCTCACCTCTGACATATTTTGCCTTTGCTTTGTAGGGAAAACTTCGTTAGCAAGTATGTTTCACTTATATAGTACTTGTATGTCGTGTATACTGCTATAACAGGAAAGTTTGCAATACATATATATATTTCTTTTCTACTGAGTACTGCTGAAATAATGTCCATGGTATCCAACACCAAGAAAAAAAAAAAAAAAAAAAAAACAACAATGAAATAAACTTAGCAAAGATACAATAGCCAGAAAATAAAATCAGAAAAAGAAAATTGCCAGAAAATTATACTGAGTTTATAGAGTGTGAAACTAGAGAATAAAAGATGAGTAGAATTTTTTGAAATTTAGCATGAATATGAACAGATATTTTTGCCATACCTTTAAAGTCATTGGGTGTTGTTGATTTTTTTTTAGGAATGAGATGAACGGATACAGACAGATGGAAAATGCACCTAATCTTGTCATGGGATTCTTACACAGAAAGACAAACAAATAAAGAAGCTGAAATCACAGATTAAAAGGGTAGCATCATCTGTCCTATATGTAGGGCATACATTTTTTATTCCTGTTGGCATTATGTAACCAATGAAATGTCTACTAGGGCAAAAAAAGAATGGCACTGTAGGCCAAAAGGTTATAGAACTTCAATTTGGCAAGAAGGTATAGCTTTGTGTCCTGTTTTCAAATGGCATTTAATTATTTATAGACTGGAAAATTCTTTCCCACTGCAAACTGTCAGCGAACTGGAAGTTTTGTTAAATGCTAGGAATCAGAGAAGATAGAAGCACACTTACAATGGACACTGCACTTGATTATGCTAATTATCGTTGTGCAAGAAAGAAGTCCGATTAATTGACCAGTGTCTCTCTTTGCATTTACTTAACTTGTCAAGGAACAAAAAGCTTCTATAAGCAATAATTTCAAACAGATTCAGTTTCACTGTAATTCACAACAAGGGAGGTAGATTTAAAATATTTAGAAGTGAGCTGGATTGGGAAAACTGTTTCTCTCCTATTACGCCAAGATCTACCACTTCTTCAGCTACAGTAGACAAGACAAATATAAAACATCTTCAGTGTCAGTCTATGTTCTTTATTTCTCTATATAAGTTGTCTGAGCCAATTGGAAGAATTCTTATTAAATGCTATGTAGATCTTGAGAGTGGCTCACAAGCTTCACGAAGGAAAACAGTTTGGGGATTAGTTGACAGTCAGCTAAATGTGAGTCAGCACTGCACTCAGTTGGCCAGGAGGCCCAGTGGTATCCTTACTTGTATGAGAGGCAATGTGGTCAGCAGGAGCAGGGAGGTGATCATCCCCTGTACTGAGCTCAGGTGAGGCCGCACCTTGAATATTGTGTCCAGTTTTGGGCCCCTCCCTACGAGAAAGACATTGAGGCTCTGGACATGTCCAGAGAAAGGCAATGAAGTTGCAAAGAGTCTAGACCACAAGTCTTTCATAACCTTAACAATCCTATGATTCTGTGAACAGTATCTCTATTTCTTCTGCTTGGAATTTTACTACAGTTATCACTGAGACATATGTTTTTTGATCCACCGCTAATCTCTGAAGAATTCAGGAATGGATATTGGCCCTGTATCATGTTTACAAGGCATGGTGAATTTCACTGATGAGAGCAACGGCATTGCAAAAAACAGTCATAGAATTATAGAAACATAAAAGTTGGAAAAGTCTGCTAAGATCATCTAGTCCAACTGTTTTCCTATCACCTCCATGCCTAATACCACATCTCTCTGTGCCACATCCACACATTTCTTGAACTGTTCCAGGAAGAGTGAATCTCCTTGGGCAGCCTGTTCCTGCATCACCACCGTTCCAGAGAATAAATTTTTCCTAATAGCCAGCCTGAACTTCCCCTGGGTCAACGTGAGGCCATTACCTTTCTTCCTAACACTGTTATCCAGGAGAAGAGGCTGACAACCTCTTTACTATAACCTGCTTCCTGGTGGTTGTAGAGACCAATGAGATCATCCCTAAGCCTCCTCTTCTTCAGACTGAACAATTCCAGTTCCCTCAGTTGCTCTTCATAAAACCTCTATTTCAAGAAAATCATAGGAGTCCTTTCCTTTCTGCCATGTGTCTACATGACTCCTACATGGTGAAGTCACAGTAAGGATGTAAGACCTGCTAGGTCATCCCAAATAAGGAATTACCTAAAACTTAGCTTGTAGGAATTGTATGGCCATTACTTTTATAGATGTTTAAAAACGACTGTGCTTTTACCTCATTTGTATACACTGAAAACATGAACTTAGACAAAAATTCCCTTACTGAATCAGATTGAGATTTTAGAAATCATTATACATAAGAATTTGCATAAATTAATTATAAATACCTGCTGGAAATTCCTCAAGTGGAATTGCAAGAGCAGCTTACATAAACATTACAAAAAAAATGAGTTTTGTTGGAAATTATTAGCCCATGTATGACCTTTGATAAAGATAAGTGACCTTTGAAAACTCCCATCACTTCTTCCCTTACATATAACAAAAACCTCTCAATATGTAAAATTAAGACAAATTTCTCTGTACAGTTTCTATCTCAATCTACTCAGTGGGCTTAAGTGACATTAAAATTGTTGTAATCCGTGCCAGACTTTATTATTTTCACTCAGAAAAAGAAAATGCATCTTCTAAAATTTTATTTTTGTACTTTTTCATTCTCAGAAATTAGACAAGAATATTATACAGAATAGTATATAGCAAGTGGTGAAAAGTTTCAAAGGATAAAATAATAATTCAAAAGAAGCAACAGCCTTGGAGTTTACATCCAAGCACCTGCCACTCACAAACTACTTCTAAACAAAGCAATTGCATCAACAGAAATTCACCAGTGTAAAGTTTGAGCAATGAACTTGTAAATCAACCTCCCTAAACTCACATATATTGGAGTGTTTGTGCACTGCTTATTGATATATAGTACCAGATTTCCTAATCAGGCAAACCTATTTTAATGAGGAGTTTTACAGTAGAGTCTGCCACTCAAGAAAAAAATATTTAATGGAAGACTGAATTCATTTATCCAGATATAGTTTATTACCAACAACAACAAAAACTAAATGCGAATAATGCTTTTGTAAATTGCTGTGTACTCATTTTGAAAAATACAGTGTCCTTTTTACTCATTGCCATATTATTTAAGCCTACAAAGATGACTCAGCAATTCATTTTGCATCTTTCTGTTGATGTGCAATGTCACACATTTTGTAGGTACTGACAGAAATAGTCTTCAGGATGCTTGATACTCTAGTGAGGGCAGACTTGATGAATGGTTTTATCAGCTTTAACCAACACTCCTGTCTTGAATTAGGGTTTCAAGATTCCTCAGCATTTGTAAGTCAAGTTCTATAACAAGGGTGCATCAGACAGAAGAATCAGTCAAAAAGATAGTCTTCGCAGTGATAAGGAGGCAAAAATTGTACGATTAATTGTTAATGGCACTTAGCCAACGTCAAAGGTGAACCTTGTTTTTAAAGGAAAACAAAAGAACAAGGTGGAAAATGTTTTATCTTAGCAAAGTCACTAACTCAGCTCTTCAGGGCAATGAGGCTACCTGTTCATCTGTTATGGAATAGTCATATATGGATTAGAAAAAAAACTAATTTTATAAACTATTTTATATTCTTAAGAAGAATGAGGTATAAACTTCTGACCTTTGAACTAGGTACATACGTGAACTTCATGTTTGAGTGTAACACCAAAAATCGTAACTGAACCAGAAAAGAGGAATGACAAATAACATAAGCACAATGTGATGTTCAAATAGCTCGTGATAGATCTATATTATGAAGTCATGATAATATAAAAAGTAATTTGTTATGTAATTATATGAGTAATTATATAAGTACTAACATTTACACATTCTGCCTTCACATAAAAATAGTAGTATCCACCGTAAATTTTGTTCAACAGCATTTTTTTTTTTTTAATATGTCAAAATGAAAATTGATGTGGAAAGGTTTCATTTGTTTATTAAGAACAGTGGGACTCTTTTCAAGCTCTCATCTTTTCTAAATGGAAATTTCTACTTCATTTAAAAGGACTTTTTGCTTAGACAATTTGTTTGCTTTATGAAAAATCAATTTAAAAAAGGAAATTAAAAGACTTTTTAAAAACTGAAGTGAATATTTATATGGAAAAAATAGTTTTTGCAGCTGATAGCTACTTGTTTGTGAACACTGGTTCACTCTTATGAAAGAACAAACACTGAATCTGGTATTTACTAAAGCTCATGTTAATCTGTTTTTTCCTTAATGGAAAATGTTCTGTTTTGAATTAAACAATTCAGTGAAGAAATATACGTTTTCCGCTGATTATTCTTTTCTCCTCTGTGCTAACCATTAATGGTTTAAAACATTAGTATGTCCTGTTGTTTATTTCTAGGTGACTTCGAATAAATTTTTATTAAAAAGATTTGCATGACAAATGAGAGTTCTTCTGTCAACTTTTTTCCCTTTTTTCCGAATGCTCTGTTTAAAGGATGAATTTTAAAAAAAATATTAGTGAATCAAGCTGCTGCCAAGTTTCTACGAGTGAGACACTGTAACTTTAAACAGAGCATTTCCTGTTATCTAACCTAAATCTACCCTCTTTGAGCTTGAAAGAAGGCCTTCATACAAGAATGAAGGTCCAAAGTTAGATGTCACGAGTCCTACTGTGATTCTAGGACTGCACATCTATATCACATCACAAGCAGTGATGCTTGCACTGATGGCCTTAGGTATGTGTAGTGCATATTTGGCAGACTAACTGCAGAGGAGTGTTGTTTTCCTGCTGTGATCTCTGACATGTTACTTCTGTGCTTGACTTCAACTGCAGTTATCCCAGCAAGGAATCAGTTTAGAGCTCACTAATATTATCAACTGTGAGATTATCAGTATATGTGCAACATGATTTTATACTGAAAAGGAACCCTTCAAACTTAAATAATCAGCATAGATACAAAATGGGTCTACTGCAAGGAACCCATGGAAAACCCAAATATTCAGTCTCTTGACCTTTTTCTAAAAAGTGAAGATCTGCTTGTGTTTTTTGGTTTGTTTTATTTTGTTCAGCCTTTTATATGGCTTAGAAGGGATGAGAAAAGGAAATAGGGGCTAAGGTATCCTAATGGTCAGGACATTGACCTGAAATAAAAAACATTCAAGTTTTGTTACTTTCCCATTTCCAACTTTTGCACAGTAAAAGAGACTATAATTTACTTGAGATTAGGAAATGTCTGCAAAGCAAGGATTTAAAGTTTCTCAGGCATAAGAGGAGTTAGAAAATTAATGTTTATCCATTCTCTACTACATAAGGTCACCCACTGAGAAATTCTTCCTTACATTCTAAAGTTTGTTACATTTTAGAATTTTCCAAAGATGTATTCCATTCTTACAAGAGGAGCCCAGAACCCAAATTCTTAGTGAATGAGTGTTAGAGTTTGTTTTCTCCTTGTCTTACAACAGGGAAAAAAAGAAAAAGAAAAAAGAACAATTCCTCAGTATCACAGCAATTTAAGATTATAATTGCCTATGGGTGCACTCTGGTCAGTATATATATAGCAGGAAGATCACAGAAATCATAGAATCTGCAATGCACACCGGGCATGTTCAACCTGTTGGATCAAACCTTCAGGGAATGGCGACCCATTTTTTTCTAATTCCTGGATCTTGCTGTATCTTGAAAGGGTATTAAATTCTTTTCTGGTTACATGAATAGAATTTTGACATCAACAGAAGCAGAACATAATCATACTGAACTTTAGGTGCTGCTAGGCATACACAATTGCTGAGCAACCTCTGCCAGTCCTTGTTGAATGTTTGTCAGTGCTCACATATGCTTTTCTTAAGGTGTTTTCAGAACTTCCTTTGCACTAAAAATATTTTTTTTGTTATTGTGTGAATCAGAGTATATTAACTAATATTTATTTGGCCTCATCATGAAGGACTTCTGAGAAAAAAAAGTTATCATTTTTGCATTTTCAATATGTTCTTGAAATTAAAATTCAACAACAAAAAATACAGGGGGAATGCATATTCATTTTATTCTTCACTTCTCAGGAGTTCACATTATTGAGGATCATGATACAAAAATTTAAACAGTAAGGGAAGACTGCCATCTTCTGACTTCCAGAATACAACTGTATAACTGAATATACAGCATAGTTTGCCCTACTCCTGTTTATCACTCTGCTTCCAACTGAAACACCCTAGGCCATATCTTGATCCTCTCCTCTAAAATAGACTAACCCAGCCAAGGCATTGCAGCCACAGAATTCTGCTCTATCTCTGAAAGAAAAATGTGTGTCTGCGACAAATATATTTTCAGTGCTATATTTTCTTGCAGAGGTATCTCCTTCATAAATTTGTTATCTCATCCAGACTTCCAAAAGAATATTTTCTGTCACCACCAGTTAAGTGATCAGTTGACCATTTTCTTCTTAACGTTAAGTCTAACTAATGATGAGATGAAGAAAGAAGCACATAGGTGTAGTAGAGTTCTACCTCACATTTTAAGTCAGCAGTATCCTAGCAACTAATGCCAGTTCTTTTGTAATTCCCTCCTCCAAATTTCAACTATCTATCATGTGAACCTGCTAAACTAAGTTTGACACGTTTAATCAAATGTCTCAAGCTGTTCACTAAGTTAAATCATCAACATGCACATAACATGGAAGGCCTACAGCAAGTGGAACAGATGTATAGATAGGTATGCTGACCAGTTTTGACACATTTACTTATGATTCAAACAACAGAGTGAGATAAAATTAAAAAAAAAAATCTTTTAGCAGCAGCAAAGCTTAAGCATCTAGCCACAGCTGTTTAGCACAACTTTTATTCAAACTTTAGCCCTTGCATGCTACTGACAGAAAGCACAGACACATCATGTTTAAACTCAAGAAGCGTATGATCCATCTCTGAAGCCTAATCTGGATGTCATAATGTCATAATCCAGATGTCACACATGGAAATAAAATCTCTCATGGCAAAAGTTGGGGGAATCTACCACTGGCACTGAAAACCAGCTGAATGCACAGGAGCACGTTCTTCACCGCTGAAGAGACTCATAATCCAAAAATCAGTAATCCTACTGTACAATCCAACTAATGCAGTACACTCAGAATCCTAGGGGGAGATCAAATTCAACTCTATAATTTATCCAGCAATTTTGAAGAGTAAAGAATGGCAGATAATCTGTGACTTTGCTAAGGAAATCAGACATCTATATTTGAAACTCTTTACTATTTCCATTCTTATAACTGGAAAATCTTCCTTCATATTATTTCTCTTGACTATCAGAATATTAGGATCTCTTTTAAATAATCCAGTACATTCATCTTTTTCCTGAGGTAAAACCGGCTACATAGAAGTACTACATCATAGTATAATATGTCACATTATAAGAACTCATTTTTTGTATTAATTCATTTCCATGTATTAAAGATCTAATTGAGTGTGTACATGTGAATGTTTCTGTCTGCTTAAGGAAGAACAGATAAATATCTTCCATGCAGATGTTCAGTCATCTGAAAAAGCTCAAATGATTAGCCATTATAAGTAGGTTCCCCCCTTTTTTCAGCCATAAAACCAAGACTTTGATTTCCATGTTCCAACCATGAAATGTAAGTTTAGTTCTTTAGTAGGAAAAATGAAAGAGGATGATTCTTTGAGATGATCTCTCAGATCCAGCTGTGTCCAGTTCTGCTCTCCCCAGTATAAGAGAGACAGAGACCAGAGCATAGTCCAGCAAAAGGCTACAAAGATGGTAATGAGACTTGAGCACTTCCCATTTAAGGAAATAAAAGGAGAGCTGAAATTTTTCAGCCAGGAAAAGAGAAGACTCAGTGGATATTATCGGTGTGTATAAATACCTGATGGGGGAAGTGTGGTAAAAAAGAGCAAGCCAGACTCTATCAGACGAACTGTGTAAATTATTTTTTGCTGTTCAGCAATCAAAATGAAAAATAGACAAACAAATCTGAATTAAAGCAAGCCAAGTGCCACTTCAGAAAATTCTACATTCAAGTGGCAAAGATGCTTGCCAGAAACCAGCAAAACAAACAGACCTCTATCCTGCTGGTCAGGAGAAAATAAAAAATGAAAAAAAAACAGAACGCACAAAACAGAGAAGCCAAATGTCCATCTGGAGGTTATAATGCAGCCATACATACTCCACTGTTCTGTTTTTGTTTTTATTTTTGTTGTTCATATTGCATTAAAAAATGAAGTAAATTTAGATCCAATTAATCCCTTAAAGTTCTCCAACATAATGGTCATTATATTCTATAAAATCATTCAGAATGAAAATGACAATGAATGAGGAAGGTTATGATACAAATAGTACTTCAGAGCATTGTTAATGATTAACACAAATATGCTAGCATATCATACAACTGTAAGTATTTTATAATTTAGTTTTCTCTTTAACACATTATTTTTCCACCTGAAAGAATCATGGCAATCAGCAAAACTGATATGTTAAGTTGTTAGGATGCTCAGGATTAAATGAGAACCAAGAAAGAACATAAGAAAATAATCAGGTCATAAGTTCACAATTTCACTGATTTCTGTGGATGTTTTAACGTGACATCATTCAGATAGATTTATTTAATAGATTTTGACTTTACTTTGAATGCTCACTTGCATTCTAACATTAATATGATGATGAAAAAAAAAAAAAAAGAAAAAAAAAAAAAGAAAAAAGAATGATCCTGAATTGCCAAGGATGCAAATCCAATCATTTGCAAATGATTGCTGAATTGCCGTTAGGCGGCAGAGACATAAATTATATTCAAAGTCTCTAGGAATACAATCTGTGTAATTCTTCAGTGTTTATACAAGTTGTTTGAAGTTCTTAATAATTAACATCTATATGGCAGTACTCTTCCCTATCCTGTTTTTGCTCCTATGACTCATTTGCCCAATACTGATACTCTTCAGAAAATGAATGCTAATAAATATTAGCACAGGATCCACTAGCAAAAGGGTGCCAAATTTCCTTTACATTTTATTAGGCATCATGGATATAATGCTTTTTCATTAAATGGAGAGGAATATTTTGCTGTGTTGAACAATATATTCTAGTAAATATTAACACACACACAAAAAAAACAACTTTTCATATTAACGTAACAATATCCACATGTTCACTATCATTCTCACAGTCTTTTCAGCATAGTCACAGTTCTGCCCATACTTTGTGTAGCTAACATTCTGAATCAATTAATTATATTAATAAGAAAAACTGCTGGCAATGAAAATACGAGTTTGAGCCCACAGAAACATACAGTTCATTTTGTATAGTTACTCTATTAATGGATTACATTATGCAAGCAATAAGACCGGAAACTGCGATAAGCAACTTGAGTTCTCTATAATGCTTAATCCTTGAACTTGTGGAATTACCAAGCAACAATCTTCAACTACCTAATGGATGATGATAACGAAGATTGAGTTGGATTGCTATCAGAGGCACACAGTGAAAGTATGAGGTTGCAGTAAGGAGAATCCCTAATGAATATAAAGGGAAAAAGTTACTGAGTGACCAAGTGCTGGCACCAGCTCTTAGGCAAGTTGTGGAGTGTCCACCATTGGAGATTTTTAGCACTGAGCTAAAGAAAGCCTTGAGCAGACTCATCCAACTCAGACAGCATCCCAGTTTGGGGCATGGAGCTGCACCAGGAGATCTGCAGAGATTTCTTCCTGACCAAATAATTCTGTGACCCTATATTGTGCATCTCGTAAAAAAATGATTTTATCTTTGGCAGCACTGTTTCCCAGGAATTTCAACAGCTTGATATAGTAGAATAGGTCATACTTTCATTTGAGAAAAAGTTCAAACCTATTTTGTACCAAACTGGGTGAAAAGAGTATAGTGCAATGGGTTCTTATCACTTTTCTTCCTTGTTCATTTGCAGATACCACCATGGTAAGTGATTGTGCTTAAATCATTCTCAATAGGTTTAAAGAGGATCTATGTGGTTACATATGCTATTGTGCTCTACCATGGTAAAACTGTGATATCTCTTGGTACAATAAATTCAAGCAATTATTCTCACATTACTGTAATGCCTATCTAGAAATGAGGAGTAGCTTTGTTCTTTGTAGTACATCTTCTTTAGGAATGTTTTTAAAGGAAAATTTGCACACAGTAAAATATTCAAATTCTCAAATTTTAAGACATTCCAATATGTGATATTTTATTGAAAAATTTGTCAGTAATAAGAGAAGAGAGATTATTGCTGCTCACAACTTCAGTGATCTTTCATGTAGATATTTCAAGAAATACCTTATTAGAGTTCAGTCCATATGATGTAGTGTTTGTATGAAGGATTATATGCTGCATACAAAGAAGGAAGAAGAATCTTTTTTGCATTCAGTGCATTTTTTATGCATTATTATACAACTAGATTAAATACAAATGTAATTGAATTTAACAAAATTGAAACAGAGATCTCCTAAATAGAGACACATAATATGAATGTTCATTTTCATTTTCTGTGCAGGGCTTGGATGCAAATCTTCTAGAGTTCAGTTTTATTAAAAGCTTAATACACATTTACTAATGTAGGTTTAAATGTGGCCTAATTCTTAATCAAATATATTTCATCAGCAGGAGGGCCAACATTCAAATAATGATTAACTGAAAACTTAATTAAATACTTCAAAATGCACATGAAAGTACTATGATAAAGTTTCAGGTCATGCAGTTTGCATCTCAAGCTTGGTTATGAAAATGAAAGACTTGATCCAAAACTCTTTAAAGTTAGTTACTAAAATTGTCCCAGAGCTGCTGGAGATCCTCAAGCTTTGAATGTTTGAAATTAATATTTCTGGAGAAGTTTTGCAATACATGGAATAGGAAAACAAAGAGTTGGCTTTACCTATCTCTTCTAAGTTCCTGAGCTTTTCTGACTCCTGCACTGTGAAAAACCACTTTACAAAACTATTTCCAAAATTGCCAAAAATTATTTTCTCAGTCTAATTGGAAGTGGGTCTAAAATAATGTTGCATTCAAGTAAATAAAATTTTATGGCATATGTACTTCATTCTGCCTGATTAGATATACCATACTAATGGAGGAAAAACTTACACACTTACTAAAAATGTACCAATTGGAAAAGCATTCAAATCCACTCACAGTGAAAAACATTTGTTTAGTTATTCCCACTTTATGCCACATTTTCCCCTGCACACAGGTAACTCCCACAGATTCATTTTGTGTGATATAACTTTGGTTTAGCACTGTTCATAGCCATTCTGTTGAAGAATTCTTCTGATGGCTCATAGATTCATTTTAACATCTGTTACGGAGGGTACATTAACATTGAGAGTCCTGTATAAAATGAAGATGATGTTTAACCTTCACTACATAAAGTAATCAAGACAAAGATTCATTCAAGGAATACAATATAACTTATTATATAAGATATATAAGACAAAAGGTAAAAATTAAAAGCAATTTTTCAAAACAAAGAAGTCCGTAATCCTTTGCAAATTTGAGTATTTCCTTAGCTGGCAAGTGGAGATGTGAGGACATTTTCTATAAAGATGAGCAGAGGGTGGGTGTGTATGTGTGTGCACGCACACGTGCTTGAACACATCTGCTTTTGTGCACATACTTGCATGTATACTGAGAGGAGAGAAACTAAATTGCAGATCTCTGGAAATATCAAGGAATAAAAGAGAATACTTTGTAATTACAAGGTTACGATTTTCAACAGCTGAGAAAATATAGGAATGAAAATAAAGGCCCCTTCAGTCTTTAAAGGGTCATGGAATTTATCAGAATTACTTCTTTTATGCATGCATCTGAAAGTGTGTATGTCCAATAGAATGGTGGGGCAGCTCAGAGACTGCCACACTGACTGAGAGGAACACCACCTCCGGGCTAGCTACTGGTCATGTGAAGAGCTGTAAAGAATTTATATCATATTTGATCTCCAGAACTACCTTGCTGCAAGTCTCTGCAGGGACTTCTGCACAGTGCTATCTACTGCACTGCAAATGTAATCTTGAATTACTTTACTTCTACTAGCACAGCTTTGCAAGGAAAGATAAGGAGAATCTTCCCTACGCCTAGATGGGGAAAAAACAATCATCATCATAGAAATTCAAAGATTAAAAAGAGCTTAACAAGAATTAATTAAAGGAGGCAATGCTTCTTGTCTCAGCTGACATTTTTTCAAACAAAAAAGTAAATAAAAACATTTTTAATTCCTCTTGTATTGCGCTCTGTAATATCATTTTCAGTAGTAGAATAGGAAATCTAAAATGGTTAATAAGATCAATGAACAAGCTGTATTAATTTTGAGTTAAAAAAATTGCACAGCCCATTGGTGAAACAGCTCCCATAACACAGTTTTTCCTGTAAGAACTTGTGTTAGTTGAGAAAAAAGTGGTGTAAAGAGAACTGACATAGCACTGAGAGCAGAAATTGTGAATGATATATTTTTCTACCTCACAGAAACAGGCAAGGAAAGCCTGTGCACTCCTACATGCAATGGGGGTGTGGGCATTCTGGTTACACTGCTGTGGAGGGGGCTGAGCCAGCATATCAATAACTGCCTGAGGAGCCCTGACCATCACTTCAGGATAAATGAATGCTGGTGGGTTTAGCTGTCTGAGCACTTGTCAGCCTACTAAAGTCCTGTGAACATTGGAGAAAACCTGTCCTGGCTCACTGAAGTGAGGTACTAATCCACAACCAGTAGCCTGTGAGAAGTGAAAGCCAGCCAGGGGGATCTGCTGTCACAGCTGAAATTCAAATGACAGGGATTGATTTAAGGGCCAACGAGATTTGGGTAGGAGCAGGGACAGGAGGGTGAGAAGGTGCTAGTTTAACATGATATTTACATTAGCACAGTAATTATTCTCTTATTAACAGTGTGACTGAGCCACAGACATTTTTCACGCTGGGGCACTTTGCAAGATTTTACAAAAAAAAATTCTTCATCCAAAATTTTGTCTTGGATTTCATTTGTTAATGGAAACAAATACAGCAAGAAATCCTCATCTCTTCGCTGCTTCTACATAGGCTCTGGCTGCCATACATGGATTCCGACTTTTGGGACAGTTCTCCCCTTTCACATCTCAACTTGCTTCTGTTTCTTGAAGCAGTACCGTAGTCCATTTATTGAATATCACAGTTCTTAGCACACATCCATCAGTCCTGGCAGTACTAAACAATGCACGGCACAATGTCAAAGAACAGATGTTTTCCCAGACTGCTGTAGTTGCAAGTTGCCTGTACCCCCAATGAACTTACAGTACTGTGTTAATGTGCATATAAACACGGCATTTTTCTCCTTCGTGGCTGTTATTAAGGTTGATTTCCTAAACATCTATGGATTTTAGTTTTCCAGTTCCACTAAGTATTTCATTAAATTGTTTGATTGATTTCCCACTTCCATCTGTTTCTTGTTCCTGGATGCCTTGCTGTATTTCTCTGAAGTATAGAAAGAAAACTGCATGATTCAATGAGAAAAGAAGAATCCCATTTCCACTGTCAGCAGCAGTAGAAAGTTACTGAGCTACCTACATCCAATGCACATTTATGAAAATAACAAAATCTGTATTAACACAAAGCGGAGCTCCTGAAATACATAACTTGTCCTTCAACAGAGCTATATCATATTCTGTTTACTGTCAAGAAAAGCAAAATGAAAGGATAGTCCATAAATAGATTCTGGAGTAAAGCTGAGAGGGAGAAAGTATATATCTGAGACAATGCACTCTACCTAGCCTTAGCTACATTAATGTGCTAATTTAATGTGCTAATTTAGGCTTTGTGATAGCATATCCAAGCAAAGAACAAATTTATGAAGAAACAAAAGCCCAGACAATCTGCAAGCTGTTATTATCAACATTGCCTATTCATTGAAACTATACAATTTTTGGCTTTCTTTGACACAATTTAGAGTCATCATCAAAGCATACATTTCTTTATATTCCAGGCCTCAAAATGGAGCAATTGTCTCTCTGAATTCAATTTCCATATCCTTCCCCAATCACAATCCTCATCTTCAGAAGCACAGACTCTATGGACTGACCTTTAGCAGCCGTACAGATGCTAAAAGGAGCTACATATTAGACTGGGCTCTGCCTGGAGAGAGTTCCATTCCAGTGATCCAACTGCTTTTTAAAAATATAGGTTTTAGGCAACCAGAGTGACATCACCTTGACAACCATCCAAACTGTCCCCTGTGGAGTTGTTCTTCAGTTATTTCCTCTCTAAAGCATCAGGTTGCTCAAATTTCTGCAGCAGATGTTCTAATAGGCTGTGCCTACGCTTGTTCCTCTTTAGTTGGAATAAATGGAGCATTTATAATACATAAGTGACTGTTATGATGGATCAGGAAATACTCATTTGGTATGAAACAGACTTAAGCCAGATGTTGTACTTTTCTCTTTTACCTCCTTGTCTAAAAAAAAAACCAAAAACATGAATTTCTGGGAAAAGTGGGTGGACAAAAGCATCCATTTGCATCTGTTCCCAAGCTTACATTCTAGTTACCCAAAGGGTGCATGTTTGTGTTTATTTGCTGCTTTGTTAACACGGGAGCAGAAAGTACAAATCATCCTGTGATCCCCCACTTTGCTTTATGCAACCCCATAGATGGGATTCATTATAAAATACTTTTCTCCTTATATCTAATCTAAATCTACTCTCTTTGAGCTTGAAACAATTTCCCCTTGTTCTGTTGCCACAGACACTGTTAAAGAGTTTGTCTCCTTCCTTCTTGTATCTCCACTTTAGATACTGAAATATCATTTTCAGGTCACCTCATAGCCTTCTCTTCTTCAGGCTGAACAGCCCCAGCTCTTTCATCCTGTTCTTGAATTGGAGGTGCTTGGATCACTTTTGTGGCCCTCCTCTGGATATGCTCCAACAGGTCTACCTCTCTCCTGTACTAAGGACTCCACATCTGGCTGTAGTATACCAGGTGAGATCTCACCAGCACAGAGTAGAGAAGCAGGATCACCTTCTTCGACCTGCTGGCCATGCTTCCAGCTTTTTTTTTTCTTTTGATGCAGCCCAGGATACAGTTGACTTTCTTAGCTGTGAGGGCACATTGCTGACTCATATCCAGCTTCCTATCCATCAGTACCCCCAGGTCTTTTTTGGCAGGGCTGTGCTCAGTGTTTCATTCCCCAGTTTATACTGGTAGTGGGGGTTGCTTCAACCCAAGTGCAAGACCTTGCATTTGGACTTTTTGAACCTCATGAGGTTCAGCTGGGCCCACTGCTCAAGCCTGTCTAGGTCCCTCTGAATGGCATCCCCTCACCCCACATCTTGGTGTCATCAGCAAGCTTGCTGAGGGTGCACTTGACTGCAATGTCTATGCCTATAACAAATAGGAACCAATCCTTTGAGGTACACCACTCATCACCAATTTGACAAGATGCTGAGCCATTGACCACTACTCTCTGGACTTGATCCTGAAGCCAGCTCTTTGTCCATCAGTCTACCCATCAAATCCATATCTTTCCAATTCAGAGAGAAGGATGTTGTGGGGTACAGTGTCAAAGAGATAGATGACATCAGTGGCTCTTCTCTTGTCCACCATAACACCATCATAGAAGGCCACCAGGTTGGTCAAGCAGGATTTGCCCTTGGTGAAGCCATGCTGGTTCTCCCTTATCACTTCCTTGCCTTCTATGTGTCTTAGAAGAGCTTCCAGGAGGACCTGTTCCATGATCTTCCCCAGCACAGAGGTGAGACTGATAGGTCAGTAGTTTCTGGGGTCAAGTTTTTTACCCTTTTAAAAAATGGGTATGTTACCTTTTTTCCAGTCACCAGAGACTTCACCTGACTGCCACGACTTTTCAAACATCATAGTGAGTGGCTTGGCAGCCATATCAGCCAATTCTCTTAGGACTCTGGGATGCATCTCATCGGAACCCATAGGGTTGTGGATTTTCAGGTTCCTCAGGTGGTCATGAACCTGTCTTCACATACAGTGGGTGGGATGTTGCTTCCCTCATCTTCTCCTACCAAAACCAACTGTTTTGACTCTTTTCAATATCAGCGCAAGGAATCAAACTGTGAATACGTCTTGCCATTTTGTTCTGTATGGAATTAGTTTCCTTGTAGGTGACCTGATGCCCTGCAGCCACTACCCCCTTCAGCTAAACCAGAGTGCACAGATGTTCAGGGTCTATGTACCTATCATAGGTTGCTGGCAGATTGTTCATGCTAAGACTCTGAACCATCAAATAACTCTCATCACTGATTTTCTTGACTCCCAAGGGAACTTCAAGAAACATTTGCCTGACATGTATTTCTTGAGTGAATCATCTCACATCAGTTTTACTCCAAATGTTCTCCCTTTTTCTTCAGTCTGCCTTATTATCTGTCAGTGCACGGAACTGTGCAAAAAGGAAGGACATTTCAATTTGAAATTTCATTTCGTTTAACTGTTTTCCATTATCTTTGTGACACATCTGCATACAACATTCAACCACGAGTAAAGGCAATCAGATTTAGGTTGTATTTTTTTTTTGTGAGTTTGTTTGTTATTTTGCTTTAATTATTTTGTTAGTTATTTTTCTTTGATTATTTTGTTTTTTCTCTTGGTTTCTATTTTGGTCTTTGGTTCATAACCTGTTTGTCTGATGAATTTCTGGGATGCTATGTAAAGGCTGGATAAGTAAAGAAAAGCTGCAGACAGGGAAGAAACTTTGGTCTGACTGCTCTTGCTTCACCTTCTCTTAACTCTCTTTGTAGCATTCACCTGATCTTATACCTCTTCTGGTTAACAAATAATTCTTGCACTCAATTGCTTTTATGAAATCCTTTGTTCTAATCCGTATCTGCCTTACTGATTTGATATCTTCATTTCTTAAATTGAGTAATTTTCTTGAATTTTTTAGAATGGTTTCCATTTTTTCAGTCTATTCAAACTGACTTCAAAAAGACTGATAAAAAGGGGCAACTTCTGTACTCTAACTCCTCTCAACTCTAAAACAAACTATTTTCTCATCACTTTACGAGTGTCCTCTTTAGTTTATTATGGAAGATCTGGACACTATCATGAACTTCAATTTATTCTGGGTCTTTTTTATACCTTATCCACAACTTTAATTCTAATGAGCATGTATTTAGGATAAATACTTTGCAACTGCAATCAGATGTCTTACAAACCATTTTCAAACTCCTTAGTTTTGCTTTCTGGGTGATATTTAATGTTATCTCATTTACATCTGTGCTTTTTATTTTTATTCTCTTCCAACTTTTTACTCTCTAACTGCAGTGTTTCACTGTCAGTTTTAACCTGAACAATTTGAGATTTAGGACAGAGAAATTAAAAAATATTTTCTTTCCTAGGGAAGTAGAATTGAAATAGGAATGGAAGGATACATTTTCATAGATTGAAATACTCTCAACCAAAAAGGTTAACAATTTATTACCTTCTCTTATTTTTATGTGCAACATTTTTAAATTCTCCCTCATCGTCTTTGATCTTTCCTAAACATAATGTTGGAATTTGGGAGGTTTCACTATATATTTTACAGGGATCCAATTAAAAACATATATCATCTGTTTCTGGATTTTCAAAGTAGTTCTACAAATTAGTTTCATTCATAGAATGATAGTCATTTGGAAATTGGGCATCAGTACTATTTTCTGTAAAATAAATAGCTCATCATCAAATCAAGCCTGCAACAACTTCATTTTCTTGCTCTTTCAACTCCCTAGGGTACAAAGCGGAGCTGGCAGCTTCCCAGTTAGCATAGCTGCTGTGGAATTCTCTTTGCAATTTGCAAGTGAGAAAACATGCCATTCTTATAGCAAAGTTTGAATTTGTCACTTTTTATAAAACAATGTGTAAGTAGTAGAGATAATTCTCATATGTGGGCATCAGTTTGACTCTCTAGTCAAAGCATATCTTATCCTCTTTTCAGTTCAGATCAGAGAACTTTTCCGGTGTTCTGGAATAATAACACATTTTAATGTGTTGAGGGACTATGTTGTTAAATATTGAAAAAACAAAACAGAAAAAAATAAAACTAGAATATGTCACATTTTTCAGAAATCACTGTTTCTTAACTCCACCAAAGAAACACCATACAGTGGGTGGGGTAAAAGTGATGAGATGAAAGATTTGTCTTCATTTTACAGAACAGTCTTTGAGTCACTGTGAGAAATTAATGTATAGACTGTGTTAGAATGAATTGCAGTGAACAGACTGCTAGCTCGTTGCAAAAAGATGTTAGTCAAGTTAAACCACAACTATTGTTACAGTGTCATAAGGTTAATTGTATTGAAGACGAACTTAAGTAACTAGCCAGAAGGAAAATATGCCACACAACTAGGAACTGATCTTCTTACACGAAATACTAATGAATTAGCATTTTTCCTCTGAAAATCTTCCACATAAATGTTAGGAAGTGCCTAAGACAACAGAATCTCACAAGAACACCTCTGAAACTATAAATTCTCCCAAGATCTGACTGTGTTCTCGTGCGGAGTCCTGCTTTAGATTCAGCATTAATATGTAGATTAATTTCAAGGTTAGAATAGACAGCATACTAGAGGTTTTTCGGAGATTTTAACAACTTGTCTTCAGACAAATGTAAGTCCATCTTAGCAATTTAAGTTTGTGAGATAGCATGTTTCAATATGCTTCAGTAAACCTAATTTTGATGACTAAATTATACAGATCTTAAAATATTCAGAATAAATATAAAAATATATTTATATTCATAAGGATTCAAATAAATTTTTCAAACAATGAGCAGTAAGTTATTTTATGGCTGCATTTTTTTCTTGATTTTTATTATTTTATTGTAAAGAAAAATCAGAACAACAACAACAAAATAATCTCCTACTGTATGCAGCATATTGTAGATATTATCCTGACATGAAAAGCAGCTCTACTTGGCTGTGAACCTTCCAGGAAATTTTCAAAACCTTTAAAATAATATTCAGGAGACTTGTGTTCTGTTCCATTTCTAGCAAAAATCTGAGGGATCTGGATAAATATACTGAAATTAGCTGAGGCTTTCTACTTCATTTCATCTCTTCCATCTCCCAGCTTTTACATAGTGCACCACCAGTAAGTCTGTTGTTAATGTTAAATATTGTTGCTAATGTAAAAAAGTAGAGATGTTAAAAAAAAATCAAAACCATTTCTTGCTGATTAGAAAGTAAACAAGTAGTAGATTCTTTTTCATATGCACCTATATAATTACCTCAATTGTTATCCATCTTTTATTTATCTCCCACTGACAGTACCAGACTTAGCTGCAAAAACAGGACTGTATGTTTTAAAACTGACATACGCATACATAACACCAATAAAATGCGTTTTGTCTTCATTGAGAAAAAAATAGTGCACTACCTGATTTTCAAATGCAAAAGGTATGCAAATGCCAGGACAATACAGCTATTTTACATAAAAAGGAAGATGGGAAGATGTCTTGTCAAAATATAAATGAACTTTTTCACCATTTCTGAATGTGGAAGGAATGTGCAGATAATCAAAACAACATCGTTTTCTGCTTCGGATCCAAGACGGACTTATTCAGCTTGACTTCCATAAGAAAAAACAATAACCCTTAAGCAGAATGTAATATATACAAAATTTATTTCCTAATGAGAGATAGAAAAAGAAGATAAACCATGTGTGATTGTATTAAAACTCATTAGGTAATGTCTGGAAGGTACTTCAATGATAGAGTGTTAAAGAAGGTATTAGAACTCACAGAAAGTAATATCTTGTTCATTAACACTTGATCCATTCTCAGACGATTTTATTCATAATACTTTTCACTGTTTCATTACATTATGGTGCATGAGAAACTTTACAGTATTTTTCATGTAATAAAAGTATACTTTCACTGTCTGTAGTACACTGCACCAAGCTGAATCCAGTCATTAAAGCTATGCAGCACTAAAGCCATTGCACAGACACATTTTACAAAACCCTGGATTTCTTCAGTCACGATAAAGTTCTGTACTCACTAACATGAGAGCCAAGAACATAGTGTCACCTGTCTCGTTGTCCTGAGAGTAGTGTATTCTCACTGCAGATCACACTCTGTATTAAGTAAAGAATCACATTTTTGTACAAAATATCAGCCTGTCATTTTTCGTTTTGATTTGCCAATTAATATTTCACCTGTCATTTATTTAAAACAAGTTAAAAAAAAAATCTTGTTTCTGTACAGCATTTGTATTCCATAAGAGAAAATCTACTGATGTTTCCTATTCTAAATTTCTCACTTCTTGCTGCAGTTTTATTCAATGTTAGGAACTGAATGTCTGTGTTGTCAGCCTAAGAAACTGGTGAAATCTATAGTTTGGGATTTTCAAAGCTGATAGGAAAACACTTCCACAAAAGTCTGAATTTCATCTATGAGGTGAGCTGCTCTCTATTTTGTCTTTATAATGCATGATATTTGCATTTAGTTCTGTTTCGGAAATGAGCCCTATTCTAACTTCACTTTTGAAATACTGACACACTTCAGTTTCCACATAGATTTTAAAGAACTATTTCATTTAATAAAATTAGACATACATTTTGCTACTCAAATTGTAACAGGTCATTTACTTCCTATCCTATTTACGGACAGACATCCAGAAGTCTGCACCAAAATTCACTGTCAGAGATCCACAACAAATGTCCTCCAATTGTATCACACTTAAATAGTATTTCTCTGCACTTTATTGTTGAGCCTAATTTTTCCCAGAAACGGCATTTGCATAAGTTGGTTTCAATATCTCTTTACCTGTTCCCAGGAGGTAAAGAGAAATTCTAAATTCTAAATTCTTCAGTCTTTTTAACTTTTTTTTTCTTCATTTACAGTTTTAACTCAGAGCAGAACAATGGATTGGTGATTGGGCAGTGACCCAAGACAGCACTTACCTTGGCAGCATTACAGTTAGCAAATACTCAAAAATTATTTCCACAGGGATGAAGTGTTCTTAACCAGTTTTGACAATGCATTAGGCTCAGACAGGTTTTATACAATATCAGACATACTTTTTTTGTCCTGTTTCTCTGCAGAAGTGAAACAAATTCTGATTTCAGTTACAGAACTCAAGTATTGCTTCTTTGGAAGAGGAAAAGCTAAAACAGCTTGGCAGAAAGATGAATTACAGCTAATATATTCAAAGTTAGAAAGGCAATCTGAAATAAAAGAATTATAATTGCCTGACTGAGTTGCTTCAGGCACATATGTGTATGCCATTTTATACCTTACGCAACTGCTTCATTAAATGAATTCATAGCATTGTACTGACCAAAATAGAAAGTCTAGAATTTGAAGCATGCTGTTTTTTTTTTTTTTTTTTGTATAATTGCCTATAAAAAAATCTTTAGTACTCAGTTTTTATTATTATTATTATTTATTTTATTTTATTTATTTTTATTATTATTATTTAAACTACAGAACTACAGTATGTAAAGAATTACAGTGTCTCATTGTCTCATCACCACCACCACCATGAAATACGTTCCGGTACTACCCAAAGTCAGTCCATAAGCCTTTCTCCTCAAATGTATTATTAGTCACATTAGTAGTAAAATTGTTGCCAGAGAAGCCAAAACATGTTGATATAAATGAACAACTATTAATTTCAGTCACTGCAGTTCGCACAAAGATTTTTCATAAATTCATTACAGTTCACTAAGGTTATCAGACGACTGCATTAAAAAATCACACTGTAAGCACATTTAGGGATTTGGACAAAGATCTGAGAGTAGGAACTGAAGAAACAAAAAAAATATGGGGTTTCTGCATGAAGAAATTTACAGACTATGAATAAACGAGAAACATAGAACAAAGAGTCAGTAATGGAACAAGAAGTACATATATGCTTAAAGCAGGGTAGATTCAAGAATAACTCCAGGTTCTCAATATCTGACTGTTAATTTTGCTCTGATAGAAGATTTGCCCTTATTCACTTGTAAAATCATGTTCAACTTTCAAGTCCATAGGAAAAGAACATACATTTCAAAAGCTGAATGCTATTCAAACACTTATTTGTACCTTTGGTAATGATGTTTATGATTATCCATCTTTGAAATTAAATTAGCTTTCTTCATTCTATTATATCTAATCATTGACTTTCTGGAAGATCTGCTGATAACGATATGAGATTTCTTTGCGTTATACTGATATGTTCTCTAACCTCAAAAAAATCTAGTTACATCAGAAATGTATTTTCTCAAAAGATTGGTTGAAGATATAAAACATATAACAATATATATAAGTACAATCCAATCAAGTTCATATTTGAAAGATCTGTGTAGTAAATTGTCCTTACAGTATTCCTAAAAATAAAAACCTAGCTTTCTGACCTAGTACTGCACTGCAGGTAGAGA
This sequence comes from Centrocercus urophasianus, assembly GCF_019232065.1. Classification (NCBI taxonomy): domain Eukaryota; kingdom Metazoa; phylum Chordata; class Aves; order Galliformes; family Phasianidae; genus Centrocercus; species Centrocercus urophasianus. The sequence goes on from NW_024884364.1 coordinate 25,391,979, forward strand.
TAATGAATAGGAGAATTTACATTTTTAGAAAATTATTACGTTTTGAATAATGCTTCTTAAAAGAAAGTAAGCTAGCCAATATTTCAAGTTTTCATGTTACGCATAAAACTTCAGCAAAGAAAGTGAATGGTGTCAAATCACAAATAAGCTATGTGGGTTTGTTTGTTTGTTTGTTTGAAGAAAAAACCTCTAGAATAAATTATCAATTTTTCTATGTCTTTACATACAAGTCAAATACTAACATAGTATTTCTATAGCAATAATTTATTATTTTGAATTTTAGAGCACTTAGAATATGTTTTTAGATTTGAAAAATCCTCACAGCTTTATAGAATCTGCGATAGCACGGATCAAGTTTATCTTCATTGGTTTCACAAACTGGTAGGTTTACATTACTCACAAAAAAAAGTTTTCATATTGGCACAGAGAAGACAGCAAATTCCTGAGAACATTTTCTTATATCCAGATGATGGCAGCAATCTTGACTTTGTATTTCCAGATGTAACTCTTAACAGTGTCCTTGAAACTCTTTTGTTAAACAGCTTTCCCTAATCCAACAGATCTGGACATAGATCGTTCGAAACAGAAAGTTCCACTTCACAGGAGCTATCACTGCTCAGCGAATTCCTTTCTTAATTCGTGGAGATTCTTATCCAAAGTCTATCGTATTATTTACAGTTTACTGTGTAGTTCAGGGGTAGCCCGGGAGCAGGGTTATAGACTAAAATTGATATCACTTCCTTTTAAGAGACTTCAAGGACAGCTGAGTGGCTCTCTTCTGGAGCAGAAAACTTGACCTGTGGGAGCTTGGCACAGGCTGCAGTAACTCCAAGCATCTGTGAAGCTTGGTCCACCTTCATGCAGACCTAATAGCCTACGCAGTAAACCATAATGGAGAGACAAGTGTCCATCCCACTGCCTACCAGGAGGGCAGAGGAGATCTGTGGGGCACGTTTTTTATATGACACAGGTGGCAAAAGTCTAGGAAATGCTGCTTAAAAAACCATGTCAGTGGGAAATTGCACTAGTTAGTGATCAAATGATTTTTTCTTCATAACTGATGTTGAAAGTGTGCTCAGTTTTGAAACAAAGTGTTGAGAAAATAAGCTGTAGGCGTACACACATATATATAGAAATGCATATATTTTAAATTTCCTCTGACCATCATTTTATTATTACTCATAACTTTAAAAAAGATACAGTGCTAAAAAGACAGCATACTAAATAAGCTTCTGCACAATGGCTTTTGTAATATGTTCCTTGAAAAAAAGACTAAGGACATTTGTTTTTGATTATAGTATTTACTCCAAAAATTGAAATACCTTAATCTTTGTAGCCCTAGATGCATAATTTTATAGGTTTGGGGATATCATTTCTGGTTTGTATTCAACATTTTTCATGTATTTTAAGCTGAAAGGAAGAAAGGAGAAATTTTAGACCTACATAATCCTATAAATTCACACTGTGTTTTCTCTATGTTGCTTAGCTCAGAAGTTCCTATAATTGTGAAATATCAAGAGAACTTTGCATTAAATTAGCCTCAAAATTCTATTTTTTTTAACCTTTTAGGAGGTAGATAAAAACTGTCCCAAGAGACAAAGCACTTAGAATACTATTAAATCTAACTTCAATACTTAACTTTTCCCAACACAGATATCTAATTCCTCAACTGTCACAACCTATCCAGATAAGGATTTTTATGTTGAAAATTATATGTGTGAATCTCATATACATACTTGAATAGATACATAGAAATGCAGATGATTTTTAGAGCAGAAGCAATCAACCAAAATAACTTTGATTTTAATGACTCTGCCACTCCGTATCAGAACTATTCATGATCAGTCTGCCTAAGACTTTATAGGTGGATACGACAGCATGCAAAAGTGAAAGCATGGTCGTAGCTCTGTTTTGGAAGAACTAATAGCTGATATCTTGTACAACAAATACATTAACAAAGTACAGTTGAGACTTTTTCAAAGCGCAAAGAATACATGACCAACGATCTACTTTTGAAATTCAATTTGTAGAGAAAATAGGAAATACCTTAATTATTTGAAATCACACACTTTCAGGTAAATTTGGAGAATTTAATGCTTCTTTTTTACTCTAGATATCTGCTATCACATTGGTGACACTTAAGAGTTCCAAATTTTTCTTTATGACTTCACAAGGTCTGGATCTCTTAACTGTAGGTAAGAAAGAGGACAAGGCAATTTGCCAAAAAGAAGCAATAGGAATATTTTCTTTATCAGACACCTTAATATTTTATAATCATAGCTCTGAGCCTAACACTGGCTTCATAAATATTTCCTTGATGAACTCGTAGGGATACCTGCAATTTTCAATATGAGCCAAATGCCTTTATATCTGTCTAAAGCACTAATTAACCAAGAATAATATTCTCAAACCTTTCATATGTTCTCATATCTTTTTTGGGTTATTACTTAAAAAAAAAAAAAAAGAATTTGGATCTATAGAAAAAAAAAATAACTATCACTATTACAATTATTAATGTCAAAGCTGAACATTAGCTATCAGCTATTTACTGTGGCAACTAATCCACAGTTAAAGACCAGTGCCAACATATAAATGCTTCAGAAACACTGCTTAGCAATTTCTTCAGGAAAAATACAGGGCAATAATTGCATGTCAGTGGGATTAGTTACAATTTGACAAGTATTACTGAAGTATTGTGTTATTATTCAATTTCTATCTGCCAAAATAATTATTCTGTTCAGTCATTCCAAAGAATAAGTAGGATTATTTTATGTTGTATACACTGAATTGCACAGTTTTATTTGACAGAACCTTCAATGGTGCATTTTTAGACATAATTATTACTTAAATATCATTGCGGTTAAATAACAATCATTACACTTATTTGCTCAACCACCATTGGAAATATTATCAACACAGTAGTTCAAATTTGCTCCACTATCTTAAAGGTTTTAAGAAATTAAATAACAAATTATATACATTGGCCTTCAGAAACACAAACATACAGATTTAAATAAATAACTATAGAGCTGCAGATATTAACTTCCTTAATGACCTCTTCTCCTATTGTCAGAGTTTAGTTAAAATTTCTCAGCTAAAAGTGGTAAATCGTATACATTATCTGTTATGAAATTTGGTGGCATCTCCAGAAAAGATAAAATACTACTGTTATTCTGTTTATTGAACTGATATTCACAGTTAATTGCAGCATGATCATAAATGCACTATTGCATTCCTATAACATTGACCATATTGCATTCTGATGCAATGACCACTTCTGATGGTCATTTTAATAAATAGAAGTTGAAAATATATGAAAAAATCTTAATGATGAGTATAACTGCAATTAAACTATATATTTCTCCTTTCAGTAATGGTGTACAATCTAAAAGAAAAGAAGAAAAATAATAACCTAAGAGCAAATCCTTTCCTTCCTTTTCCTTTCTGAAATACTAAAGAAGTACGAGGAGGCAGGAACTTCCACACATGAGTCTGTAAAACTTCAGAGAGAAACCTGTCGAGGTGAAACCAGTATGAAATAGTTATGCCAAAGACACCCAAGGCATATCACCATCTAACTACTTTACTTCTTTTCTGAATTTAGCAAATGTTAGGCACTGGAGAATATCTGATCCACATTCACTAAAGATATCAACAAAAAACTATGAGTTAAATTTTGCAGCAAACAGGATTTCTGTCTGCTAGAAATCTCTGTCCAGCAGACATTTCTCTTGATATGCCACAATTATAGAAACTTCTGTACTAAATAACATTTTAGAAATACAGTGTGAATTCATAGCATTAGGTAGCTCTAAACATCTGAACTCCAGCAGTAATGTAAAAGTTAAAAAAAAAAACGCAACAGAGGTACCTCTACAGGATCCAAGATAACTTTTCTTAAAACTAATCAAAGAAATGGTGACAGAATATGAATTGGTTGAAAAGACTGGTTGCTTTCTTCATATATTACGAATTGGTTTACCTGACCATTATCCAACTTTTCTTTCAATTTATTAAACTGACTGAAGTTTTCAGGAACTAATGGGCCTGCATAAGACAAGGAAACAAATACGATCAGGACTCCATTGTCTTATCTGCTGGAGATCACAGGAATCAAATTACAGTGTTTCCCTACTTGATGTCACTGAAGGTTTACAGAAATATAGCTCCTTGCTGGAAGTATGGAAAAAAAAGCTTATGTTCATACTTCTTAGAAATGTACCGCTAATTGCAGAATAACCAGTGGATAGGATTATTACAAATGCAATTCCCACAGGAAAATGAAGTTAGTTAAGGCATTTGCCACAACACACTGGAAATTGCTGCAGGGTAACTAACGTGCAGACCTTGAAAGAAAGAAGGCAATTGGAAAGTAAATAATTTTGAAAGAACAAATGTTTGCTAGGACCTTGCCTTTACATATAGTTGAAGTTGTTCACCTTTCTGCCATCTGTATTTTCAAAAATTTTCACTGTTGCCTGCATAGGATAGTAGTTATAATATAAGAAATGCTGGTTGCAAAACTCTTTTAAAAGTCTGTTTTAAGTTATCAGGATCAGCATGTTCTTTTCTACTCTCTCACCGTCCTTTCCCTCCCACTGGAGAGAATAAGGTTCATATAACTTCTCTTGTCCCATTCTATAGATTTTTCTAACAGAAACCTACTATAGCTGTTTATCGTGAACAGCTGACTAAACAGACTGAGATAGATGGAAAATACCAACAACAACGGCTGTTGTTTCTGTCCCTGTAGTCACCAGGTCCCAATCCAGCAATCCATATACCTGTGATTGTATAATTTCCTACCACAGCAGTAGCATTCAACTCCTCCAAACTGCAACGTGGTCCCCTGACTAGTCTTTGTTCCTTATGGAATATTTTGGATCAGATGTCATATCTAAACAACTTTTTATTCTTTGTTGTCTAGCTACTTATCAATACTTTTCACTTATTTTTGCAGAGAACACTGGAGGATGCAACAAGAAGGGAAAATCAGTAATTAAAACTTCCCAGTTGGGGAATACAAGATATAAGAATAATTAACAGATAAACTAGCAGAGAGGAGGAGATAGAGCACTATTAAAATTTCTTTATTCTCGTTTTCTGTACAAGTTCAAAGATAATTTGCAATACAACTCTCAAATAAAGATTGTATCTCTTGGTGATTGTTCAGGGAAAATGACTTCATACTGAGCACAAAATCTGGAGTATCAAGGCTTCACAGATACTTTGAGTTGCATCTACAGTCTTTACTAAAACAGGACAAAAAAGTACACCCAGGGAGATGACAGCATGCAGAATATCTTCTGACTTACTTATAAGCAAAGAAGCAAAGCAATAAGATAAACTGGTTTTCAGCTTAATGCTTTTTAGAAAATCAAAATCGATTATATATTTCCAATTTCAATTTAAACTCCAGGTAACGTTTTCAAAGAAAGAGGGAAAGAGGGAAGGAAGGAAGGAAGGAAGGAAGGAAGGAAGGAAGGAAGGAAGGAAGGAAGGAAGGAA
>NW_024884364.1:25397586-25426846 GCF_019232065.1 Centrocercus urophasianus
AAGGAAGGAAGGAAGGAAGGAAGGAAGGAAGGAAGGAAGGAAGGAAGGAGGGAGGGAGGGAGGGAGGGAGGGAGGGAGGGAGGGAGGGATGGAGGGAGGAAGGAAGGAAGATTCTTAAAGGAAGAGATTGTGGGTAAATTTATTTCAGATTTCTGAAAAAAAAAACAAGCACAGACATCAAAAACTAATCAACCCTCCATCTCAATGAAAATGTTCACTCACTTAACATGAACTTCAAACATATAGGCATAAAGAATTTCATTATAATTTAGAAATAAATCCTGTATACTAATGAGTCAAAGTACCCATTTTTTTGGCTCATAAACTTTCTTTCTGCACACAACTTGGATAAAGACCAAAAAACATCTCAGGTAATAAATGAAGAATCTGTCTTGGAATTGTGAAATCAATAAGGGTGGAAAAGACCTCTAGAATCATTTACTACACCAGCCCATTCCCACCATGCCCACTGACCACCTCCCTCAATTCCACATCCACATGGTTCTGTGACGGAGACTCCACCACTTCCCTGAGCAGCTTATTCCAATGCTTGACCACTCTTTCTGAGAATATTTTTTTCCTAATATTGAGTCTGAACCTCCCCTGGTACAACTTGACATTGACAGCAAAATTCAATCTCTACTGCTATACCACCAGCATTCACTTCTAATGTCATGGGCCAACAAAATGAAACAGGAGGCATTACTTTTGGGACAGCCCTAGTATTTTAACTGGGCATATGCGTAAAAGAAAACTGTCCATACCTCAAAGATTCTACAGTTATAATTCTGATGGATATATATAACAATAGACATGGACATTTTATATAAATGTGTTCACCATATGAATGAGATACTATTTTTTAAAATAGTAAAAGGCTTCGCTTCTCTCCCCCCCCAACCCCCTCCCCACCCAATGGAATTTTAATCATACAGTTTTCATCTGAACTATTAAAAGCTTCAGTCAAATGAATACACTGCATGGTTTTGTAAAATCAAACTTTTTTTGACTGCAGTATTTCAGACTGTGTTGGGCTCCTATCGGTTCAATGAGTTACAGCATTTATTAAGACCTTGGTGAAGTGAAGTCTTGGGTCTTTATTAAGCCTTAGGTGAAAGCCAGACTGCTCTACCAGTATGTTTCACAATGACATTCTTGCTTTCCAGGCAGTGATAAGAAGTCTTACCTTTCAAATATGCTATGAATTATTTTTTGTTTTGGATTGTATTCCTGGACATTTTATCTCATAAAATAATTAATTGTACTATTTCCATTTCCTTTCCTTTTAAATATATATACCTATCTTTTAAATATAAATATTCCTCCTAATTGCTATTTCATTCATTTGATGCAATAAAGCTTACTAACATTTCAGTGAAAATTTCAGCAAACAAGACAAACACAGAATTTATATTCTGAATAATTATTTTGGTTTTGTACTTATTTAGAAAGGAAAGATGTCTGATTGATTGGGAAGAATCAGAGCTGAAATTTCACAAAATTAATGAAAATTAAGAACAATTAGCAGAAGATTTTCAACAGAGATTAGCTGTTAGTTATTAGTTCCAATATTTCACTTAACTAGTATTTTCTTCCCGAAAAAAAAAAAAAAAAAACAAAAAAAGCATACCTGCCAGCACACAAGTGTTTTATTAAAAATTAAAAATAGCCTAAAATTTTACTCTTGAATTATTACAGCATTCATACAAAACTGTGAAAATGAATCATCATTCCTCAGATACTTCCCTCTGAACAAATACAACATAAAAACTTAAAAAAAAGTAAACATTTCAACACACATCTTTATCAGAGCCTTATTAGAATCCAGAAGGCAGACCTCCAAAGGACTAAATCCTGTTGGTACTCCAGACCATGACTAGCACACAGAAGCAAAATCAATCAAGACTAATTCTTTTACGAGGGAGGAGAATAATAATTATTATATTGAGACAGAAATGTTTAATTAAGACATTTCCAGTTTAAGGAAACACTGCCAAATGCAAGGCTGTTTTCTGATATATTAAAACTAAGCCAGGTGATGAAACTATCAGGATTCAAAAATCATACTGACTTTAGTTGACTTTTCCAGACTATGTCAATGCTGCAGTCTTTGTGTCAGTGTTGTATCATTTTGAGAGAGCTATATAGAAAAACATCTTAGGTTTACTACTTCTGTATTCCTTTGAGAAGTCTCAGGAGGAAACTACTAAAAATGTGTCTCTTTATTCCTGTCTACTGTATAAATGACCAGACAATTATACATCTACCATTTCCACCTTGTAGATCTGATAGGCAGAATGTCCATTCCAAGCCTTGAGTACCCAGTGTGATCATCCAGTTAGCAATGAATTACCTGCACATTGCTAAAGGGCAGGCTCCTGCATCCTAATTAGTGTGCTGCAAGTCTTAAATCTCATTGGACTATTGCAACTCTGTCTTGTAAGTATACAAAGGAAACTTGAATATCTTGTCCAAAATCACAGTATAATCACAAGTTTCTCTTTACTTGTGATTCAGTAACTTCTTGTTATGTAACTGGAATGACGCCACATAAATAACTGCTAAATTTCTGAACCTTACCTCTCCTATCACCATTTTCTCCTGATTTCATATATTTTGAAGAGGAGGAAATAATAAAGGGAGTCTTCAATCTACAAAGTAGGCCCTTCAATTTATAAGTCAAATTAAAGAACAAGAGAATTTATCAAAACCATATCTCACCTTTGGAAATGTGGCAATTTGAAATGAACCATACCTTTATTCAATGCTCAATTTTCAAATCCTGTTGTCTGTCCGCATCATTAATTGTCTCCAAAGTGATCCTCTTTACCAAAGGAATAGATAATCAGGTTTTGGCGTACATATTTTAAATATTTATACAGTTATAGAAACATGTTTGAATATGTTAGGAGCATATAATTATCACATGCATTCACAGAACATAGAATCTAGCAAACTAAGCAGAGGAAAAAGCAATAGAAGTTTAACTACAAGAAAGAAAAGAGTGTGTCCCTGCTACGCATTTTTACTTTTAGTATTATTTTGACATGTTATTTAGAGAAGTGCTTAATTCTTCTGAATAACATTCTTGTCTGAATTCAAAAGCATTAAGTTACACAGGATTTCTGTAGCCTTGTTCATATCATTCCATTACTTGTGTATCTACCATATTTACTTTTCTTCTGCATTAGGCTTGTCTTTTCTGCTTATGTTATAATCTCATCAGAACAGATGTCATGGTTGCTCGTGTTTGGGATCTAGTACAATGGATTTATAATCTCTGCTGAATTACATAAAACACAAGTAATAATTTCAACCATATCATTTGTATTTACTTTTTCCTACAAAATAGGACTGATTAAAATCCTGCTAGCAAAAATTTTGATTCAGATAATCTCTTCATACTGCCACTCACTCTTCTTCTCTCATTGTGCAAGGCCAGCTGAATGATATTTTGACAAAAAAAAATGCAGCCACCTCATATAATTAGCTACAATCAGACAACACGAGGCTTTGATATCTTTTGTTTCTCTTTCCCTTTCCTCTCTTGTCATCGGTACTGATCCCAACAATATTTGAAAACATGAGGCAATTTTTGCCTTCATCTGCATCTGAAGTCACAACTCTTCTATTTTTGGATTTCCTCTTTTTCCTTCCCTAAGACCGGTCAGTGCCATCTGACATAATCCTATATACTCACCATATGAGCTGGCTACCTTTGATGGCTGTAGTCGGAGGGTCTGTTCATAGTCTCTGGTAGTCCAGTTGTCTGGCTAATTCTCCTTTATTATTTTTTTTTCTCATCATATTTTTGTTGTTGTTCTTGTTTTGATTTGTTTTGTTTCTTTCTGGAACCATATTATAGGTAGTTGAATGTTTAGTTGGTTTGATCTGCTTCTGTTTAACTGGTTTGTACCTCCATTTCAAAATAAATTTACTTTGTTAAAGAAGCAGAGGAAGTGAACTTATCATACTCTGAATTGGAATACAGCCTTAGTGCAGTTCACAAATTAAAGGTCATAGAATAAGGTAAAGACATACTTGTACTCATAAAAAAAAAAACACCTATTTATGCTGACCCAAATGATTGGGTCAGATTCTTTTCAGTAGTGCCCAGAGACAAAAAAAAGGCCAATGGGCACGAAATGGAACATAGAAAGTTCCATAATGTCACAGAGTTATCTAGATCTATCTGTGTCCATCATAGGGGGTCAGCAGCCCCACAGGCCCACCATCCCAAAAAGGGGAGGAGAAGCAAGGGTGCAGATGGTTCACAGGCTGGCTTAGCCAAGTTCTATGACTAATGGAGCAGGGAACCCATGTACCCAATGCCAGCAAAGGGGAAAGGGAAGGGGGGGGAAGGGTAAGGAGATGGGAGTTGGGCCTAAAAACAGAATAGCGGGAACAATCTGAAGATGAAAGTTAATTTACTAAATATGATATCGGGAAGCAAGATAACACAATATAATGCAATATATAATGGGAACTGAGGCTAATAAATCAAGTAAAATGAGAGAGAGAATATCGAAAACCATAGGTCTTACTCTGACCTGAAAGCAAAATGGCTGGGGAGCACACCGACACACTGCCAGGCAGCGAGAGAAAGAGAGTCTCGTAACTTGCCAGGAGGTTTATTTTCTCTGAATGCAAAGTCCTCTGGAATATTTAGTTCTTCTCTTCTGAGAGCCATGAATTCAGAAAAAAATTGGCGGTCCACAGAAGCGGGCATTACTCTTTAACTCCTAGTGCTTTACATAATGCTATGATACGGAATATCAATAACAAAAATCTTAAAACCATGACACATAAACATGAGGAAGAACTTCTTTGAGGGCGACAGAGCACTGGAACAAGCTGCCCACAGAGGTAGTGGAGTCTACTCTGGAGAAATTCAAAATCTGTCTGGGGGAAATTTTCCTGCACCACCTACTGTAGGGAACCTGCTTTTGTAGAAATTATAACTTGGTGGTTCCTTCCAACCGCTATGATTCAGTGATTCTGTGATTCCATGATTTTGAAATTCACTTTTAAAGAAATGAGGAGTATGTCAACTTTCCTCACTACTATGTAATATAGCTATGTAATACTACAGTCTTCCTAAGGACAAAACATCCTCATTGCACGGTACAGTATTCTAGTAGAAAAAACTAACTGACAAAAAATATTTGCCATGAATCTACTACACCAAAAGACTTATTAATTCAATTTCTCTAACCCTTTGTTTTTTGACTAACCAGACAATGTCAACTTCAGTTACACTCTATTTTAAAAATCCTGAACGAGTATTAAAATGATAGGAAATTAATATTTATCTCCTAATCTACACCTGAAACTTCCTACTAATTTTTAACAACAAAGCACTAGGTAATTTTATTGTGATTATGGTAGGAAGTACAGGCTATTGAGCAATTCTGGAGACTGGGTATTTCAAAATGTATTAATTCTGTTCTGGGAAACTATATTAAATAAACTGGAAAAAGATATTGCCTTTGTTTTCCCATGCTTACAACTTACTCAAAAAGTGAAGTCTTCTAATCAAATTAAATGCAGCATTTTCTCTGAAATTTTACAGTCGTCTTCTATCCTGACATTTAGTATTTTGAAGTGTGGAGGTGGTGACATTTTTATTTCAAATAGGTATGGAATTACAATGTTGTTTGTTGAAAAAAACAACTTATGGATCTCATCCTTTCTTCTTTATCAAAATACTGACCATATTTCAAAGATGTTTGTGTTACTATGTGCAAAAGCAAGCAGTTGACAAGGAGCAAGCTATCTGAAATTATGCATTTTCTAATTTGGAAAAAATTCTTTCTTCCCTAACATTCTTTTAATCAAAAAAGCAACTCTCTCAAAAAAAAAGCCACTACTCTCAAAACAACATACATAAAAATTTAAAAATAGCAATTGTAGAAACTTTTTTGACACCCTGCAAAATAACATACATATATATATTTGAACAATTGAGCACATACACTTACCATCATAAAATATAAAAAGGAATGATCTTATAAAAGCACACTTTGTACAGTGTTGAATGGTCATAAGAAGCACCAGAGATCATTAAGCTTTCACAAACTTGCAGTAAAGGTAAATTACATCATGGTAAATACATAAAGAAGATAGGTTTTTAATTTTATTATCAGAGGAGAAAGACTGTGACATTAAAACTGCCGTTTTGTTTTAGATGGACTCTTGAGAATGTAATATTATTCAGTAAGAAAGCATCACACTATATTTAGTTCTTCATAATTTACAAAGAATAAATATATGATAGCAAATGTTGAAAACTTGACCTCTGTTACTTAGAAGTTTGAAATCTACATTATTATCAAATGAAACAAGATTGAACTTAAAATCTGACATTCCTTGAAATCATGTTTTTGAAAAACTCAGCTACATAAATGCTCCTAAAAAAGTGGTTAAAAAGAAGTACATCTACAAAAAAATTGATTGAAGAACTTGTGAAAAATAATTGAATTTACTGTAGAAGAATGTTCAAATTTGAGGTTGTTATTCTTTCCAAATTCACAGACTTTTATATTTTGTGTTGTACTGTTTTAGTCCTCTTCATGACATGCAAAATACAGCCATGTCAGGAATGCCTAAAAACAGAAAATCTACATCAATAGCTATTCTTCAGGTCATTGTCAAAATAAACTCCATTGCCTGAATTAATTTCTTCACCTCCACGTTCTATCAACACAAAGCAAAAAAAAAAAAAAAAAAGAAAAGAAAGAGATCAAACTTCAACTCATGGTCTCATGCTACAGTATTTCAGCATTAATATATACAAGAGGAATTCCTTTCTCCTCACAAGTTTTTGACGGAAGAGCAAAAGTAGTAAAGTGACCTCTGTTTAATATCCTTGAAATCTGAATTTAGTAATTGTTCAGTATTGGTTTGCTGAAGCACAGAATAACTCCAAGCCTCTCTTGTCTGTCCCAGCTTTGCTTCCAGAAACTAGGAATCAGGTTTTATTTAAATAAGCTGCTTTCACCGTATCCATTTGCATACTGAGAGGCATTTGAAAAAGAAGACTCAAACTTGTCAGCTTGTGTCTTGACATAAACCCAGCAATTCTTAAAGTGAACTAGCTTACTACGAAATCATGGAGATTGATTACAACTATATGAATATATATGCAGTTATTCATCATTTCTTTTTTTCTCTTTATATAAAAATATATATAAAAATAGAAAAAAATCTACTTTTTTATGAGGTATTTTTTAGTTTTCCCCTTAAAAATAGCTGAAAATAAATCACATAAATATAAAAAATGTGTGCAGAATTTACAATAAATTGTGCAGAATTTACTATAAATTCAAAATAACATAAAAATATTTAAGTGCATCTTTCTTCCTTCTGCAGTAATAAGAAATCATTCTTTTCTCCCTCTTGCATATTTCTTGTTATCGAAGTTGCATAAATCTAGAATTGTGCAATCTAATCTTGCTGATTGTGCAGTGCTTTACACTACATATAGCTGTTTTTTTTTCTTCTCCTTTTTCTCTTACTTACCAAGATCAAAATTTACAAGACATGACATTTGCTTAAATTCAACAATGATATTCTGTGAGAACTGAACAAAGCAGTGAAACTCTATACAACCAAGCTGTGAAAAACAGAGCTTCTTTAAGAAAAGAGATTAGATATATATCTTATGAAGAAGGCTATATCTCTTCTATATAGAGGAACAATAAAGCAACTTTGCTGGCAGAGTTTGGCAAAAGAGTAGAGTCACTGTAAAGTTAGGGAACATGTAGGAAAAGGAAGAGGGTGAAAAAAAACAGTCTTAGAGGTGACAGAAGAGAATATTTATGAAAACTTAATGTAGACCAACAAGATTAAATGCTCCCAGATCTTTTGATTTGGACTAGCTCAACCCTAGCTGACAAGCTGAATGCATGTGATCTCTTGGGATAGAGGTTCAGTTACATGAGTCTGGCTTTTTGAAGCCAACTCACTCCTTCACCAGGCTTCACAAGGCAAACCAATGCACTTCAAGTGGGACCAACCAAGATTTGCTTCAAAAATGTGTTGCAGATCTAAACCGATAAACTAACATAGGAGTACTCAGAAAGAACTTTCTGAAGAGAAAGATATTCCTGAAGAACTTCCTGCAAAGAATTCACTGTGGTGGGGGAATTGAATTGCTCGATTGAAACCAAACCTAGAAACAAAACCTTACCTTCAAGGGTAGAGAAGAGTGTTGTATATAAACTCACATCTTTTTCATTTGTGTCTGACTTAGACTGAGTTTTAAGAATAATTGTTCTAATGGAGTTTAAAGGCCTTCTAGCCTTTTTTGAGGAGCTTTCTATAGGAGAGATCTGTTCAAATCCATGTCAGATATTTGGCTGGGCATCCCCATCCCACTTATACTGGCAGCTGTTACAGGTGGCAGGTAGAGGCAGGCAGCTGAAGGTCTGAATACTAAAATGTCTAGCTGCAATACTTCTTATGGGGAAAACCAATAAACTTCATCAGGTCTACATATTTTATATTTACAACTTGATATAAAGAGCTTTATTGCATTTGCATTTCTGTAAACTCAAGGGCATAATTTTATATATGTACAGGTTGAGTATCCAAAATAAGGTGACACAGATGAAATTTATTTAGTAGAAAAAAAAATTAAAAGAAAAAATAAAAAGCATACACAGAGACCACATAGTGGGATTGAATGTTCCAATACATATTAAAAGAGTACTATTTCCCTTCCATTTTTAACAGTTCTAGTAACACTGCTTATCACGAGGAAGTACTAGAAATGACAACAAAATGGTGCTAAAAGCTTCCTCCATTAGCGTAGCCTGCATAAAGTGAGGCCAAAGGAAATATTCTGATAACACAGTGTATGTTCTGCTGGCTTCCACTGGGTCTACAAGCAGCTCTTACAGACCATGAGTGTACAAACCATTCAGGCAGAGCAAATCCTTACAGAGATTCAAGCAATGTATTACAAAGGTTATTAATATCAACCTTGTCTTTGGCAGCCCTTCTTGGCTGATATTATAGCGGAAGATCTAAATTGAGTGTTACATGCTGGCTGCACACAGTAAGCTAAAAAATGTTGAGTGGGAATGTGCAGCTTGATGTAAGTCTGTCCTAATCTTCCCTCATCCCTTATTCCTTCTTTTTCAGCACAGTAAAAAAAATAAACTTCAATAGTGTCAGTAATGATGGACTCAAAGTCCTTTGTTCTGACTACAAACAAGGTATCAAGTCCAGTATGAACAAGAAACTTACTGTCTCAACATTTACACAGGATAAACATAGTACATCATACACCCACACAGAGAAAGCTAACATTACCAATATGGACAGGACTTCAAAATTGGAAAAACAAAATAAATCAAAAAAGATCCTTGAAACTAAATATTTTTCCTTACTTTCTTCAGGGGTGTTTGGTGAGTACGTAGAGTTGCAACTGGTATCAGTGATACGAATTTGAATGTATTCATATCTGAAATCCCTTCATTCACAAGGTGGAAATTTATTTGAATCTTTCTGGAGACCTTGTTTACCACAGTAATTGTTGCTTTTTCTTGTCAAAATCAATTTTCTCTAGCTTTATCCATCTTTCTCAACAGCAAGAATGACGTCATGAATAGCCTAAAAAATATTAAGAATGAAAGACTTTTTAATACAAATAAAGCATGGCTATCTACATCAAGGCTTTACTTTTCCTTATCTTAATGTGTAAGAGAACCTAGAAGGGAGAAAGAAGAATACACACATCATAGTTCTGATTTTAAATTTTTTAGTTACAATTAGCTCCCATGCTTTAGATGCTAGTTATTCACTTGCAAATTCTACATTGGAAGATATCAAAATCAAACACAGAAAAATGAAGTATTTCTATACATAGATATCCCAGTATAAGAAAAACTTTATCTCCAGGGTGTTAGGAAAAATCTGAGTTATCACCATTATAGCTGTTCAAAAAGATAATATACAGTGGATAAATATTTATAAATAAATAAAATCAGACACATTTATTTTAAAATATAATATGTATTGTAGTTAACTGAATGGGCTGTGGCAGTCACCAGGGTCGACAGGGGCCCCTTGGCCCCTGGGAAACCATGGCAACAAATGACTTGAAGATAAGAGAGAAGAACAGGATAAACCAAATAAGGAAGAAACAAGACATGCCACATGTCCATTGGTCAGGTAGTAGCCCTAAGGCATGGGGAAAGTTTTAAGAAGGATGTGCTCCTTGCAATTAACGCCATTTTACCGCTCGCCATATTGGTGTGATGAAAAGCGTGTGAAACTGGCGGGGGCTGTCGGAACACTTTCACAGGGAGACTTCAATCAGGGTCGCCGAAACAAAGGCGACAATGTATAAAAACATTTTCTCTTCAAACTGAAAAATGCATCAAAAGAACTATAAGGAAATGTAGAATTTTTTTTCTTCAGATTAGGGAAATAAAAATACAGTTCCACAAAAAAAAGCAAAAGCAGAAACAATGCTGAAAAAAAAAAATCATCCAAAAAATTGCAAATATTTTATAGGAATAAAAATGTCTATTGTAGCATCAGTAAAAACTACGTAGCCCTTAATATATCAGAAATAAATGCAATTTAAGAAAAAATAAAAAATAAAATAAAACCTCAAGAAATAAGCAGTCTATATATTCTCTCTATAAGCAGTCTAGATATTCAGTCTAATATCTCAGATTATGACATGGGTGTCCAAACTTTTCGCTTGCCTGGGCCACTTGGAAATTTGCATGGAAATTACAACCAATACAAGAAATAATGCTATTTAGTAGGCCAAATTGTTAATTACAAAACATGATTTTTCAACATAATCACCACCATTAGCTATGCCTTTTCACCAGTGATGAACAAGAGCCTGCATGCTGTTCTCACAACAATCTGCTGTGGTGTTGCTGCTGAAATGCACCTCCTCAGTGTGCTCACATCTATTGCTTCATTTCTGTAATAGTTCAGCAGGCATAAATGAATGTCAATGGGTGCAATCTTTCCTGCCTGGAGGAAATCAATGACACACCTTTGCTTCATGTGCTCTTTCATTTCAGATGCCATTGTGTCAGACTGCCTCCCTGTTGCCATCTGTCACATGGCAACAAAATGTAACGGAATAATGGTGGGAAGGTTCAGCCTCTACCGCCATGCTACCACCACCACCACCACTACTACTACTACTACATATACTACATCTACTGTCAAGTTGTTGTCAGCCAGCATCATAAAATACGAGGCAAAGATTTCTAAGCAGCTCTTTTCTACTTAACTATACAAGGAAATGCTTGCTGAAGTTTAAAAAATTTTAAAAAGGTAAGAAAGAATGACAGCACCAACAAATGAAAGACAAACACATTCAGATTTACAATTAGAAATATAAATTCTTTGGGCCAAAACTTTTGTTGAACTGTTGTTCAACAGATTTCTGATTGTTTCCTCTCATTGCTTACAGTCCTGGCTCCTTTATCATGCAGTCTTTACTTCTGTGCTAATTTTTAACCATGTGGAAATAGTTCAGTATTCCACTGTTATCATTCTCCCTCTGCAGTTATTATTCGGAATGATGACATGATCTTCTCTTCACAAAGTAACTCTGAAATGCAAATAATGTAACAGAAAATAAAGTTATGAACAGCCTATAAAAACCTCTCCTATGAAATAAAGTAGCCGCTTATTAAGTGTTGCCTACACAGTCAAATGAAATATAAATATGAAAAGCCTGTAATGTTTTCTTTCTCATCCATTTCTGTCCCCTCAGATTTACCTCTTTCTCTATACCCAAATTCCAAGGACTAGAAAAAGCTAAGGATGTCATTTCGCCCAGTTTACTATTAAATCTTTTTTCACAGTATTTTTTTGATAACAGTAATATGCTGTTACTGCGTGATCTACAAACTACAATTGAACAGTTTCTGAACATAGGAAATGTAAGCCCATTATTGCATTTATGAGTTAAGATTTTCTAGATTTATGTGCATCCCATCCCTTAATTTTTCATTTATTTATTTATTTATTTTAAGAACAGAAAACATCACTTAACATTTCAATTTTATTGTGGCTTGTTCCTCTAAAAGATTCTAACATGATTATAAACAGAAACTGAGCATTAGTCTTATTTTATAATGTGTAGAATGCTGTGCTCTTTACTTCTTCCTCTTTGAAGCACAACGTGTTTTTGATGCTATTTTACTGCTTAATACTACCATAACATTCCATTCAGCATTAAAGACTGTTCTCCTTCCTTTTAAACAGTTTTTTTTTCTTTTGATTAAACAACACATTAAGTACTTTATCTAAAGAATACTTCTAATGTGAATAAAATGTAATTAGAGAGTGTAAACCACTTATCTTCTTTCACTTTTATACATATTTTCTTTTATTCTGGACATATTTTTAAATGATTATACTTAATATTTACTTAGATATTAAGCACAGCTATGAATTTAGGCACTATGCAGTTATGAATTTACTACTTAATGCCGCATCAGTTATCTTCTTTGTCACTTGTTCCTAAATTCAGTATAAGGAATGTTGTCCTTGTAATCCTGATGTTTCAATAAGAATTTTCATTATAAGGCATATACATGAAATAATGTGGCAGAAATTCATATATTTATCATATAGAGAAACAGGCTAGTGTGTACATGTTCCTACAAATAAATTAAAAATACTCACCAGAAGGCTACCAGATATTTGTAATCATGAAGAATAGACTTAAGACTATAAAGCAATTGCAGAGGAAAAAATAATCTGTGAGCTGTTTTCAGTAATTATTTGTTACATACTTTTTTGAATGTGAAATAACAAAGAAACAAAAAATATCTTCCAGAATATAGTTATAACTTCCAATCACAGTCAATAACATCTAATTTTGCTACTTACCAGAGATGATGGCAGATCTCAATATCGTTCCATTTACTGAGGCCACCCAAGTAAGTACCACAAGAAGACTGACAAAGCCATTATCCTCCAACAGTCCTTCCTTTCCCTCATAGAAACCTGAGAATTTACTAGTATGAGCCACCGGGATTGCACCTTTAATTTTCCTATCAGGGGAACAGGAACAGTGAAAACTGATGGATCCAACAGCCCTGAAAAACATGCACTAGCCCTGCACCTGAGTGTCTCTTGCATTATCTGAAATGAAACATCACTGCAAGGTCCAAATGACTCTTTCAATGAATGTAGGACGTGCAATCCTGTTGGAGAATCAATGTTCACAAAACATTTTTCCACATGTAATAGAGATGTGATTCATTTTTTTTTAGAGTTCAGTGTCTGATTGTACCTCCATACGTTCCAATTGAAAATTCACAGATAATATATCTGTGGACTTAAATACATTACAAAGTGCATAAATTTATTTGCCAGAACTTGAGCTTATCATAATTAACGTTTCGTTTTGAACACCTTTACAGATTGAAATATAACAGATAAGTCAATTTGTCCTTTGAAGATATTGAAAATTGGTCAGCAGCACATGAATAGTCTGGGTATTTCTTCCACAGTTAACATGTTAATTTATTAAATTATTTTAGGAAATAACATAAGCCCAAGTTTAATAATTAAGCATGAAACTTACATAGTAACAAAACACATGCCTTCACAGGCACATGTACTTGTAGGTCGGCTGAAATATTGTAACTGGCAATCACTGTTGTCGCCACATGGCACAAGTGCATGTAAAGTGCTATACGTGTGGGTTTTGATTTGACTGTGCTGTGGTGTGCGCAAGAGGTAGAGTTAGCCTCAGACTGCACCCTCCCTTCTACAGCATTATGTGCTCAAGCTGCATGAAGTCATTTTTCATGAAAAATATTACTGAAAATCACATAATAATACTAAAATTTTATGATCTTGTGGGGCCAAATTACTAGCCATTCACGGCTACATAGCCTGTAAACCATGGATTGAACATGCCTTCTTCTTTAGATATATGCTCTGAAACTGCTACAGAAGCTGTTGAAAGCTATCTATCTCTAAATTTTTCAGCGCAGTTTAGTTTTTCTAGTAACCGAGTCTCTGTTTAATGTAACAAAAATCCTTTAGTTATTCACTCAAAGAACTGAATGTAGGGAGGAAATTCAGCACACTAAAAATATCTGGGAAAGTATTTACTGGTTTTATTCTTAAACTTCTGAATAATAATTCAAGCCGATTTCACTGCTCATTCAAAGTGACTCTAGAAGCAAAACACATTTTTTTTCTGCCTTCACTTTTGCAAACTAATACTTGTTAATGCAAATTTTTCTTGCTATTAAGCAATAATGTTATAGCCTGCAACGATGTTTTATCTACTCAATTTCACTCAATACCCAACTTCTAGGAAGAACTATAAACCCTGATGATCTATAACCTGCCTATTAATTGTCACTTAAAGAGATTTTCTATCTCTCTAAACTATTTTCTGCTTGTATGGCATTTTATATGCTATTTATATTGAAACGAAAGGTCAGTGGTGCAGACTACATTAATAGCAAATAATTTGAACTTAAGATTTTGTTAGAGAAACCTGCCTTGTTTGCAGTAAAACAAAAAACTCCCAAATTTCAAAAATTTCAGCATTATTAATGAAGTTCTCCCACACTGATACTGCAGTTAGTTTCAGTGTCTCAGAGAAGGCTCTGCCCAAGCAGCTGTTCTGCAGCCGAGGTCAAATAGCTATTTGGTAGATTATATCTGGGACACAATGGCTGAAGAACTTTGCTAAGTGCTGAGCTGAGGAGATTTCAGGTAGGCCTTGTACCTTGTATCAGCATTATCTTCTGGAATTTCATTTCAAATTTTAAACATTTCTGAGCATTTTATTTAATGGTACAAACATTAGGGCCTAGAATCATTCTGTGCAGTGTAAAAAATAGACCTTTAATAACTGTCACTCATTTATTATTGTCAGTGAAAAAATGAATAGCCACTGTACTAAAAAGGAAATATTGCACCATGTGACAAAAGAGAGTCTTTACAATTCAGAGGTAACTTGTTCATCACATTTTCAAGTCATTAAAGCAAACAAACGAACAAACAAAAACCTCAATTACCAACCCTCTGTACTACGCAGAATACATCCTGTGGAAAACATATGGAAACAATTGATTCCCTGTCACATATTTTTGCTTAGAGACCACCACATATGGTCTCACAATATCTCACAATATATGTATCCCTAGAGAGACACCTTGTGCAATCTGGAAACTACTGTGATCTGAATATATAATGGATGTAGAAGGGAAATGCTTTCTTTAGTAAAATTCTGCGTACTCAGCACTTAGGGAAACATACTTTTCTAACCTTGACCTGCTAAAAGCCTTATTCAGCTTTTAAAGCCAATAAATTACACAAGCCACTACAGTCACTGAAAATACAATTGGGCTATAAATTGCCCTCTGTTGTTATCATTAAAACTTTGTCTTTGACTTAAGTAGCCGTGCTACTCCTTAGTGAAGTGCTAAAAGATTTGTGCCTTGTCCTCCACACACACACACACACAAAATAAATAATAATAAAAAAAAAAATCACAAAAGGTCAGATCTGAATTAATTATGTGATACTGAAGGAACAATGTGTCAATTAGATATGAAAGTACATTGTCTTGTTTTGTACTAAGTTCCTATTAAATTTAGGAACTTCATTAGAAATTTCTTTAAGTACAACATAGTAGTAAGGTTTTGACTTAGTAGTATGAAAACCCAATTCCAAACTCACCCATGATTTTGTTTCATATTTAATTAGCTAATTGTTGTTTAGATTTGTTTGTACAGAGGTTCAAATTATCCATTGTGGAAATATGTACATTTTGAAATTACTGCAATGAGAAATTAAACTTAATTGATCTGTCTTAAGGTGTCTTTTTTTTTTTCATCTTCTTGAGTGTCATGGGATGAAGGTTAATAAATTAGAAGCCAACTGTTTAAATCAGTAGTAGTTCATGAACACTCAACTCTTCTTAATACTAATGAAATGATGATTCCCTGTACTGCTTCTGCCAGGAGAGCTCAAGTAAGAATAAATAACAGCAGCAGGGAGTCAACGTTTTGTCAGTTAAGTTCACGTTATTATTGCAGTGAGAACTAAATATTAAAAATCAGCTACATCTTATTTATAAACAGTTTCTCCGTGCTGAAATTTTAAGATGTAGGCTTAATTTTCCAGAAGAAAAGTCATTTTCTACTTGCATTTCATGCTGCAGTAACACAACATTCTGCAATGTACGACACAAGATTCACTGTATGAAAAAAATCTATAATTAACCTACTAGTTGGATGACAATGAGCATGGTGAAATTGTAAGGAAAAAATTCATTGTAAAATTTGTTCTTAGAAACCAACTGCTTAATTTAAATGTGTTTAAATTGAAAAATGCTATTAATTAATTTATTTATAGTAAAATATATACATGGAAGTCTTCAAAATCAGATGATTCTTCTACTTCTTTCTGTATTTTATATGCTCATAAAAGCTGACAACATTCTGATGGCTCTGAAAATAACATTTTTTCTTTACAAATGTGCAGTACAAATTTTCACATTATTTTTTCTTTCATCCTTCTTACCACCTTTGTGTTCCATTCTTCTACTAACTCTACACTTGACCTCTCTAACAAATCTTTGTTTCAGATTAGGCCCACACACTAAAAGGGAAAACTCGTAGCAAAGGATATTAGAACAAGCCAGAAAAGAGATTTGAAGCTGAGAATAAAGACTCTTAGACACAGGAATCTGCCAAATATATCATGTGCATTACATCTTTTCTTTTTCTTCTGTGAAGATGGCATTCTGGTGGGACCACATCTTTACAACTTAGTCTTCCATGGGTATTTTTTGGTGGATTGTTGATGCTCCTCCTCAGGCTGTGGAGGAACATAAGGAACATAACGTCTATGCAGAAAATTTCCCATTTCTCATGTCCAACTTCAAACTACTGAAAATCTAAGTGGCTTTGGTCTATCAGATTGCAGGTGTTTAAAACATCCATCTGTAATTCATACTTGACTCCCTTTACAAGTTATTAGAATCTATATGTATGCCACAATCAAACAGAATCCATGGATAATAAGACTTTATGTCATATCACATCCTGTCACAAAGATACTACATCAGGAACTATGCACACTTTTGTACCTTGACAGAGGCCCAATAAAACAAAAAGGTCTATACTTGACTTGCATTTGGTTAACTAGAAACAGGACAGTAATTATGTGGTTCCATAATTTTAACACTTTCAGAAATAAAAAGCAGACCAGTTATTTACTTGTCTTCCCATCTAAGATAACGTCTGTCATGACAGAGATGCTTTTTTTCAGATTAGAATTGTTTAGACATTAGTGAATAAGTTCGCAATCATTATGTTTAAATTGGTTTACAGACTTTTTTTAAAAATTTGTATCCTAGTATTTTTTATTTCTTATTTTTTATTTGTATCCTAGTATAACGAAAACAGCTGGAGAGAATGGCAGTGTCTTTGGAACTAAACTTTGGAACTAAATTTGATTACATTTTTATTCATTTATCCCCTGCTTTGAGGGGAAGTATGTCATGATCAACAGCGATGATACAAGAAAAATCCTGAACTCAGTCAATTGTTGGAAAGTAAAGCAAATGAAATAGTAATTCACTGTATATAATGTTTATATCATATAGTAGGCAACACATGCTTTAGAATGACACAAAATCTCATTTTGAAAGAGAATCCTTGTTAAGTTTAACACAGACTAGAATTAAATTTATTTTGTCTACTGGAATCCTTTGATATGTCACCTATTCTTAAGATTACAATACACTGCTACTCTATTGGCTATAATTAGGTGGTGTTGGTAGAAGAAGTCTGCAGGGGTGGGTGGCCTGTGACATGTTGGGTGGGAGGGAAGAGTTCCTTTAGTTTAGTTCAGTTTTGTTTTGTTTTCTTTTTCTCCTCACTATCCTTTCCTACTTTAATTAACAAATAAATTTATTTTTCCCCAAATTTTTTTTGCCTATGACAGTAATTGAACCTGACTTCATCTTTATCTCTACTACCTATCTTTTTCTCCCTGTGTCCTCAGACTTGTTTTAGGAGAGCTGAGAGGTTTGCTGAGTGGGCATCAACTTACTAAAATAGTCCTATGAGTTTTGAGTGCTGAATGTAGTATATAATCCATATCATCAAATACAGAAATTGCATGTGTTTCAGCTACAACTGCTGCCTATTGCGGATCTCATGCAAAGATTTTTCTTCACATGTATTCAAAAGGATGGTAGTGATTAAGAAGTGATCGAAGAAGGGTAAATCCCATGAACTGTCAATGGAATTCTGGTTGGCATTTAGACAGTTCTGACTTCCTATTTTGTTAGATGGTGAGCAGAATATAGATATTTTTGTATTCTTTTAAAGGGAATAAAAAATACGACTGCAAACTAAATCCACATTAGCTAGGCAAATTTAAAATTTAATTCAGGTGAGAACAGTATATAAACATTAAAACTGCAGTTACAGATTATTTTCTTTCTGTCATCAAGGTGATTCATATATTTTAAATAGAAGTTAATCCTTCTTTAATGTTCTATGCCTATGTATAAATTAAATGTTACCTTCTCATACCAGTCTTTCCATGCTAAGATTAAAGAATTTCAGAAATAATTATTCAGGAGCTGGATGTGAAAATTACATAAAATATAATTTTCTCTGATCTTAACAGCAGGGTGTACTAAATAGTTTATTCAGAAATAATTGGATGTAATAGAAAATCCCTATTCCTATTATCTAGTTTTCAAATTTGCATGTTTCAGACATGCATATAAAGCACCCAACTGCAAGCAATAAAAATAAAAGTTTGTCATTAAACCAAAGAAGTGCCGTGCAAAGTTCCTTCATGGTTGCATGAAGTCTGAGAACTACACAGACTATTCAGAGTATAAAATTTCAATAAATGTTAGAAAAATCTTAATCTAGGGTTTATGCCTGCACCCAAGGATTTTAGACGTGTGGCATTAATAATGGATACTTTCTTTCTCTGAAAAGGGTCACAAGGAATAGTAGAAATGGAAATAAACATATATGTATGTATGTATGTATGTATGAATGGACCATCTCACCAGTCAATTGTTTTAATAAAAATGCAATGACAGTATACTGCATTGTCTGAGTCTGAAGATGCTACAGACAAATAAAAGGCAATCAGAAGACAAGAGTCAAGTTGCATCTCATAGAAAAAGAAAATTCCTGCTTTTCAGAAGCACCATCTTAGGAAGACTTTTACAAAGCAAGGGCCATATATAAGCAGTTCTCTTTTACTATTCATCACTTTTTGATTCTCAGATTTTCTCTACTGATTTTAATCCAAGTGGAGATGATTTTGATGATGCATAAAAATTTGCTGGCATAAACTGACTGAGATATATTTGAAAAGGACATAAACATCAGCCTGTGACTTAGAAATATCATACACATACACTGAAACATATACTGGCTCAATTGACTATCTTTTATTCCTGTCATGAAAATATTTCTGAATGTTGCACAATCAGAATATTCAGCATGTTTGTTTGTTTGTTTTCTCAGACATCTTAAAAGGAACATATCTAAACAGTGATTAGAAGTAAATGGAAAATATGTAGAAAAAAATCTCTGTGTTTCTCTACACAAGGCTTCACATGAACTGTAGTAGATTTATTGTGTCAGGCGGCATGCTTTAGAATTAGCTAGCAAAAAGGATTCATCTTTCCATGTAAAAAAATAACTTTTACAATTGCAATATTGTATATGATTAATATTAAAATAAATGATAAAAATTCTACATTTTATATAGCATGATTTCATCAAGGCAAAGTTTAAAATTGTTTCAAGAATGTTGTGACCATTAATTTTTTCTTATACTAACATTCATATAGACCACTTACTTCGGAGTTATTCCCTTTCTCCACAACAAACTTTTCAAATATCTGAAAACATCTGAGACATATTTCGTCTCACCTATGTAATTGGATTAATTATTTTATATTCATTAGACAAACACTTATATTCAATTTCCCTCGGCAACAAAAGTCATCAACCTGTAAAATCTAAATTTCTTATTACAAAATGTACAATTATAATATGGTGTATCTAAGTGTGCACATATGTAGAAATGTAGTTTCAATCAGTACAAAACTCAATAAATCATAAGCCACTTTAGTGAATTGCAGCAATTCATGAACTAGCTTATGACAGGTTGAAATATGTTTAAAATGCAGTTTCTCTTAAAATACCAACAACATTTTAGCTATTCAACTGTAAAAGCTTCAATATCATGATTTTACTTCCCATAAAAGTGCAAGGATTTAGAGGTGCTGAAAAGACTACTTGGGAGATAAAAATGTATAAACTGAGGAATCTGCTTGGACTGTTTCTTTTAAATCTTTATTAGACTTCTATTTCTCAGTTCAATTTTATAGACTCTGCATTAAAGAAGATGGAAATAGTTGATATAATCAAACCTCTTGACTTGATAGAAGACCTACTGGTGATTCAAGGGAAGATAATGATGAATGGCCCTGCCCAGCAGGGTCAATGCTTGGTCAATGCTTCTCTTGCCCTTGTTGAAAATTTGGGATTAAGATGAATGCTAAACAATGGTCAGAAAAGAGGACTTATAATTCTTTTTAGTCTTTGAAAAAGTATTGGATAGCATCAAGCTAAGATTGGATAATATTGTACTGTTTAATAGCGCACGTGACTGTGCCAGTGCACAAGCCCAGGTTCTGCACCTGTTTAATTGTCTAGGATAGCTGTAGACAGGAGAAAGCTGGAGAATTTGGAATTCAGAACACAGAAGAGAACAGTCATAGTACTACATAGTTTCCTGGAAAGGAAGGTAAAGGAATCTTCTTTGAAAGGAAAGCTGTGCAGGGTCAGTGAAGATTTTACTGTAGGTGTGTCAAAGCTCAAAACAGGGAGATTCAAATAAATTCAGTGCATAGTTAATCCTCAGAGGCAAAAGACACAAAAAGTAAACCAATCAGAATTGATCTTCTAAGAAAGATCACATATGTCTGATGTTGAAGAGCTCTGATTCTTCCTGTGAAACAGCTGCTAAATGAATCAAGCAAATCTGTTGGCCCTTACACATGCAAAGATATTAAGGGCATGATATGGTCATATACTGGAACCATGCAATATCAGACTGTAACCTCAATTGTTTCATATGCTTCTGCAGAAAAAGTTCTGGCCTGCCATTAAAGTCATGTAATGTTCTTTTGCTTTTTTTTTTTTTTTTAAGTGTGTGTGTGTGTGTACATTTATACAAACCAATGATTCTTTTTCCAATTAACTGTTCTCTGTGTTCATCTTAGCTTACAAATTTCCCAAGTTCTTTTTGATCCAGAAATTTAATTGGAGAAAACTATCTACTGAACACTAATTAGTTTGGAGGGCAATCTGAAAGAAACATCAGTGAGATAATTGACTTTCACCCCAGAGTGATTAATTATTTGCATGTCTAGTCGCATCTAGGAGTTCATAATGAGACACACACAATTAACCTGTTTAGATATTTATGTCATATGTTTTTAATATACAGATTGATGCAGTGCAAGGACAGCAAAAGATTTATTCCTGGGACAGAATAGCCAGGAAAGGAAGGTGTAAGAGATTATAATTTTTGCGACTTTGTCTTCATGCTTGCTGAGGAGCAGATGGAAAAGTCCAGGCAAGTCCTTGTCAAAGTTGGAGAAATGTTTTGTCTGAAAATTTGCAGACCAGGGTCAAGCAGTGAGAGAGATGAGTAGCGGCTTAATGGCTGATAAGCAGTCTTTTGTATGGGATCATTTTGAGGGATATAACCAAACCTGCATGCTCAAGGGTGCTGTGCATGACCTAAGTGGTTAGGAATGCTTGCACATGAATCTTACCAAAGTGTCAAGGAATGCCATGCTGACAGAAGAAGAAAGATAAAAAAGGGACCTGCAACCAAGAGGATAGGTGTCTGAATTCAGATGCCTCATGACATGATATCTGTCTGGTGACAGACTCTCCTGGGATTGCTAGGTGAGTCCTGCCTGTTTCTCTTAGACCGTTGCTGAACCTGCTTGCTGCCTAAGGCTGGCCACGCTGGCTGCTGCTCTCCCATGCACTTTTACTCCTGTATTGGCCTCAGACCCTTGGAACGGCATGCAATGGGATGCTGCTGGATCTTGGTGGCGACTATCCCTGCTTTTCGTAATTCTTGCTTCTTTCCTATCTTTCCTATCGCCAGCTTTCCCTTTCCCACCACCCTAATTCGTAACAGTTGCAGGTCTTCTCTTCCCCATCTTTCTAAGTGATTAGGGTTTGTAATAAAGTGGACGACATCTGAACCATTGTTTCTTAATCTCACATCGGGAAAACATATACCAAAGATTCTCCTCTTGCTCTGATAATCAAAGTGAGACAGAAGGGACTAGACTTTCAGATTACATTAAGAAAAGAGTTGTTTACAAAACAGTTAAACATAAGAGAAGACATCTAGTAATAACAAAGAAAAGTTTGCTCACGTGTAGAAAGATTATAAAGCTAATAAAGTGCATGACAAATCCTTGACATAAGAAGAGCCACAGAATGGTTTCTGGGTGCAAGGATTATCCCCTCCTTTTTATCATCCAAGACTTCGCAGTGAAGATTGTCTAATGCAATCAACCAAGACCAGAGAGACACAAACATATGTAAAACGTATATGGATACCTAACAATTTTCTGATGTAATCTTCTATTGCAAGGCAGCATGCTTGAATGATCCCCTTCCTGGAAACATTCAAGGCTGGGATTTTGAACACGCAGGTCTAGTGCGAAGTGTCCCTGCCTGTAGCAGGGGTTTGAAACTAGATGATCTTAAAGGTCCCTTCCAACCCAAACCCTTCTATAATTCTATGATTCCTTCACCATACAGCTTGCTTCTGTCTGTGTTGTTTACTTGTGATGTGATGAATTAATTCACACTTTATTTTAATTTGGCTTCAAATAATGTGATTTAAGATAGCTTCACATTAAAAAAAAAAAAAAAAAAAAAAGAACAGCCTTGGACAACTGATATTTTACACTGGTATTTTATTCTCCATTGAGATAAATAGTTAACTGTAAGAATGAAACTAAAACCATAAAATAATCGATATAGTATGATAATAATCTAGAAAGTCATGTAAATTTAACTAGTAGAGTTTCATGAATGAAAAGGGCAGTATAAGGCTCTGATAAGCATAAAAGAATATTTTTTATTGAGCTAATTCTATTTAAATACCAGGGAAGAAAATAAAAATGTTTGCAAAACATTTCCAATAAACCGTATCTCTTCCCTTGCATATTGGAAACAGGAAAGCAAATATTTGCTTTCTGGAAAACTCAGCTTTTTCCCACTGTGGTGAAAGATGATTTTCTTAAGCAGTTTCTGCTGCATGTACTCTTTCGCAGTTATGTTTTTACACTTTATTTTCCTTTTTGAAATTTTGCTTAACTTTTAATAAGAATCTTATGCACTTTCACTGAAAAACAAAGCCTACAATAAACTCATTACAAATTTATTTGTAGATGAAAAAGAGAAAATGAAAAGTTCCATAGTAGCATCTTTTTTTACTGTTAAAAGCTTATCTCAGAATTTCAACAGCCTATGACAGCATGATTTTCAATACAAGAACAGGACTAATATTGGTAAGCTTTCTGAACTCAATTTGCAGTTAGTGGTTCTTAAAAATAACCATTGAAATTCTAAAAGAAACCAAAAAAAGGGAGCACTGAGAAATACTGTATAACATCATAAAATGTTGTCTTATGTAGAATATTTTACTGATCTATACTAGGACATTTCTTGCCTTTGTTTATTTTTTTACATGTATGTATTATGTGGCTTTAGAGATTAGTCCTTAAAATTTCCTGTCATAATCTTCATAAGTTCCTAACTTTCATAAGGCAGTACTTGGTGTTGTTTACTTTAGTTGTTTTACAAGCATTTCTGTGGTATTTCTCAATAGCAAATATTATTCAGTTTATGCATCTTGATAAATGTTTGGCTTTGACTGAAATATAATTTCATGATGCTTTTGCTTGTTTTTGCAATTTTATATACACAAATTGTGGATAGGCATCTGGAGTGAAAGCCTAGATCCAAAACAATCTCTAAACACTTAAATAAAATTACTGCTGAAGTAAAGTACTAGTATGTTTCTCCTCATATAATTTATTATGAAGCTCTTTGTGGCACAAACTTTAATGGAATCAAAATAATTAGACAGTTGCTCTTTGGCATACCTGCACATTTCATTTTTCCTCTTCACAAGATGCTTGGTAAATAAAGAAGCTTAAATATAGCATTCAAGTTCATTATTATTACATATTACATATTATTATATAACATATATTATTTCTCTGACATTATTTTAAAAGAAAAATATTTTTGTAACAGTGCAACTGAAAGTTTAAATTTCTCACAGGAAGCAACACAGAAACCTGTTTGCAATTTAGCTTCTATACATCCATGGTCTCAGTCCTGTTACACAAAGCTAAGGTTCTAAGGAACTGAAAGTTCAGTACAGAAAGGTACAAATATAACTGTAAATATTACAGTTGAAGTAGTCAGAACTTGAGGAACTAGCTCTTAAAATTCGTATCAGGCTGTTTTCCTCAAATGAAATCCCCTCTATTATTGCAGCAGTGTCAAAAATCATGCAGTAGGAAAAACATTTATTGTTCTGTTTCCCATGTTCAGACATGTTAGCTATGGTAATTAAGGGCAACAGGAGTGCTGATAAATGGCAAAATTCAGCACTTTGTCTGACTATTCTTATTTTATCATAGTCCTATGCATTAAGTCAATTAGAATCTTGTTAGCATTTAATGAGAGTTAAATGACATGATTCATTATTTTAAATTATTTTTCTATTTTACATGCTAAGAAAAGTACTCCTAGTGTCTTTCATTCCACTTTGTAAAAACTGGGCAGAGAGAGCAGAAGCTGAGAAAACGGATTTTTCCTCGCCTTCATTTATTTGCATGCTATAATCATATATGTTTAAAAAAAAACCCACAACTTTTTCTGAGCTAAATTCATGGAGATCAATTTCAAAATGGTTCATAATGACCTCATGCATGGTGTAAGAAATCTAATCAGTTAAATCTGTCTATATTCCTATATTTGTTTGTTTTCAGTGGTTCTGTTTGTTTTCTTACAAAATATTCTTAGATGCTGTTTCAATGTGTAAATTAGAAATCCTTCGATTTTAAACTACTCTCCATCATTTCTGAGAGGCTTTCCAAGTCCTATTGAAAAAAATTCCAGTTCAGCCTGTCAGAAGAGTACATTTGTTATTCATTTTTCTGCTCTTCTTTCTCTTTGTCATCCTTCTAATAAGCAATCGAAAAATGTCCTTTAAGCAATTTTCTGGAGCTAAATAGTTCCTACAGAAATATGTAAAACAGGGGTAATGATATTCATTTTCTTTGTAAACCACTTGAGATCTTCAGATGGAAAGTAGTAGATAAGTAGGTATTATCATAATAAGCACATCTTTTATACAAACCAACAATCATAATGTAAATCAGTTTCATTTGCAAGAGAAGAAAACAATGATAGCCTCACAAATACATTATCTCGTTGAAGAATGCTTAAAGATGCAGAAAGCAATTATTAAAAAGTAATAAAGAGAAAATATTCTTAAAGAAAAATACACCAAAATATTGCATGGGTATCCGTATATCTTACTGTAGAAGTTCAGAAAAATATGTACGTAGCAAAGAAACATTCAGGAAAAGATAGAGCTATTAAATTTGAAAATAGAAGTTACAGGTACATTTGGGGTACTTTTATTTCTTCCAAATTTCATGAAAACAGAAAGTATGTGACAGCCTTCTTACAGAATATTTTTAGTATTACATATACTGTATGTGCAAAGTATCTGTTCAAAGAAATAGGAAAATTGTTTCCATAAAGAAAATTGCTTTTAAGAAATAAATTTTGTGATAATGCTTGCACAAAAGGCATATCCACAAATCAGAATATAGTACCTGCTAAGTAACTAGTAAGACTTAGTTCTAAACCAATATGCATATTTCCCGCTGCATCAGGTTCCACAAGTTTTGCTTGTTTTTGGTGGTGTTTTTTTTATATATTATTTCTTTATTTTTGTAGTTTAAGAGTTCCTTCCCATGACCATCACTCCTTATTAAAAAATTAGCATGCTAATTACCATTACTAGCAGAGGAACTTAAACAAATAATATTAAAAAAAAAAAATCCCTAGGAAATAACTCCATTGCTATTCAAGGGCTATTTACTGAAGATCAAAAATTTACATTTTAACTATTGCAGACTACTTGGAAAACAAAGAGGTAACAGCTTTGACATGCATTAGATAAATGTACAGTTTATGTGAGAAAACATAAGCTATTGCAAGTTTGTTTTCTATGAAAACAAATCACTTTTAGTGGAGTTGATTTAAGAAGTACTTTATGGTGAAATTAACAATTGAAATACAAACTAATATTGATAAGCTCTAACAATGTCTTATATCAAAATAGAGTTTATCAAACCATGTCACAATCTAAGGCAACTTAGTCCAAATTTTTCAAAATGAAAGAAAACAGAGACAGACATATATAGGTAAGTGGAAGATAGAGACCTGAAAAAGAAGTTATAAAATACTTCAAATCCTCTTTTTAAAGTAGGAATAGAAATACTTTCAAGTACATTAATTTAAATTGAATTACGTGTATTTAACAAATGAAGAATAATAAATTTAGTCCTGGAAAACGTTGATTTCATTTGTAATCACAATAGTAACATTTATTTGTTCAAATAATAAATATATAATACTGCACTGAAAAAGCTGTACAAAATAGCACTATGATTATGTGAAGATTTGAGAGTAGTTTGTTTTTGGATCAACTTAGTACATTCTGTGACAAACTAGGAGCTGTTTTGGCAGAATGAATAAATTCTTCCCTGATTGCCCAGAATATGAAATCCTTCACACGTGATTAATGACAATTTGTACTTGTTTTTTTTAAACTTATTACTATAGTTTTCTAACATTAAACATATTTTACCACTTTTCTTCACATAGGTATATCAACTTAGACAGACCCAACTTGAATAATACTCAGTTGCACATCTCTTACTTGCATGGAATACATTTTAATGTGAATTTATTTGAGCCAAATGATACAAACTTTAAACCCCTTCTCAAGTCCTCAGATTAACACCTTTAATTAACTTGTAGAAACTCAAACTCTTAAAAAAAAGGTCTCCTGCTATCATTTTGCAATTAAATTCAACTAAGTTTTCAGAGTCAAAAGAGAAATCAAGCTGAAATTTATAAGTGGTGATAAACATTAAAATGGGAGAATTTTAAGCTTTTATGTTTTGTAAGTCAAATATTTGAGTGATATATAGAATTCCCTTTTCTTGTTTATTTTCACATCTTTTTACTGCAGAAAAAATCTAGGGCTTTATCAATCACAAAGAAATAAAATATCAAGGAACTAACTGCAAAAAAGAAGCAAATATGTAGCAAGCTAATTAAAAAATGTGATTTCCTTATTTTTAAGGTAAAGCTAAAGTGAAAGAAACAAAGCTTGCAACTTTGAGTATATTGAAGAGAACGTTTCAAATATAAAGCAATTGTCCATAATGAGAAAACTCAACACTGGAAGCTGTCTTTAGATCAGTTTTGTTGCAAGTAAATCACATCCTTCGTCTAAAAATAAGTTGTATAAAGACTTCTCTATATAAAAATACTTTCAAGATATTATCTCAAGAATTTATCTCTCATACTATTTCACGAAAACCTGTATTCAAAAAGCAGTTTTGTTAAATATTTCTAAAATATATCTTAGTGCTGAGTTCTTTTCTCCCTTTCCTGACAAAATTACTATTTTTTAATTGTTGTCAGGTGTTCACTATTGAAGAAATAGTGGCTTACTTGCAACTACCAAGCTTAAGTTGAATATTCTGAGTAGGTTCTTCTTTTATTTTTATTTTATATAAAAAAGGACTTTTTTTTTTTCTTTTCAGAATGTATTTTCAGTAAAATACTAAAAAATTTTTATATCACATTACTGAAGTTTATCTTGAGGTAGCAAAATCTGAATAGCAGAAATTCATTTAATTTTCCTGTGTTATCAGTAAAGATTACTCTGTCTTTCTAGTACTTTACATAATGGTTTGTTTTGCTTTAACATTAATGAAACATTTTTTTACAAGCAATTAATATTTGGATCACCTCTCCATTCAACTGTTTATCTTTTATTTTGTTACTAGAACTGCTATTCTAATTCTTGATAAGAGCAGACTATTAAATAATTAATGCTGATTATAAGGTATTTGTCTGTATACTTTCTTAATGAATTGAATGAAAAAAATCCCCTCTGCATTTATCAAATAAGCATTATTATTACATGACAAAATCGTCAAATTTTCCTGATCAATATTTATGTTATCATCAAGAAACAAAACCAAGCAGCAGTTGTTTTCTGGCCTTTGGCTTATTCTTTCACATCCATTGTTATCTTTCACTCTCGGAACTGCACTTGAAATCCCAACTGAATATACTGTTAATGGTAGCATTAGAAGCGTTAGCATGACCATAGCCCAAGCTGTGCAGTGGGAATTTTCACTTTCACCTCAGCTCCTTTAAGTCTGACCACCTGATGATATCCTGGAGATGAAGGTCACCTCCACGGTTATTCATTTGTTCCCGCTGTATCCACTGTGTTCAAGGGTCTCCAGCCCTAGGGCCTGGCCACTATTTTCATAAAGTGGGATTCCACTCGTGTCCACTTGTGGAACTACTCAACTTTCTCAACTTTGTACTATATTCTAATGTTTTTTTTAGGGCCAGAATGGACAGAAGTGATCCAATATCTGGCTAGACTTCTGTTGATGTCAAGTGTAGCTCACAAACTAAAAAGCACACATACATTATGTTGCAGTGAGTTATAGCCAATTAGCTGATTGGCATTACTTCTGATCATCTCTCTAGTCATATTTTTTTGAATCAAAGTTTTTGCCATTAGTAGAGACACTTATACATATATTTGCAAAGCCATTAGAAACTATTTGCTGCACAGTGTGACAGATTTGAAAACTTAAGTTCAGGTCAAAATGACTGACAATAAATTGAACTGTACTGAGAAGGAAGAAAATAGCAATCTATGAAAAAATTTGATTTTTCTTTTTTTCAGAGTCAGAATCTATGGACTTAACTACAAAAAAATATTTGAGAAAGCAAAACTTATATATTCCATGATTTTTTTTTTTTTTTTTTTTTTTTTTTTTTTTTTGTGTGTGTGT
>NW_024884364.1:25426946-25504298 GCF_019232065.1 Centrocercus urophasianus
TTTTTTTTTTTTTTTTTGTGTGTGTGTGTGTGTGTGTGTGTGTGTTGTTGTTTGTTTAATTACAAGAATGATAGTAGCAGAGGCTCTTTATCCGGCCTTTGTATACAAGGCAGTTTGGGTAAAACAGTTTGGGATGGGTAGTAACAATATACAAGTTTTTCCAGTTATTAGAGAATCAGTTTTGATCTGTAATCCCTTTGTGTGGAACCAGTATTGAAATAAGTGATGGATACTTTTTGTGATAGCACAAAAATTACATATTGATCTCTGTATAATGTTCTCTCTCAGTGATTAGTTTTTGTTTTTCTTTTCAGACTCTAAACAATACATAGTGGCATGACTCAGTAGAAACATATACATATATCTGTAAAACTTAATAGATTTTGAATTTAGAAGGAAACATTTTGATGATTTCTTTCATATATCAAGAACATGTATATGGAAGTACTAGAATTTATTCCTTAGAAAGATATTTACAGTTGATTTAAAGACATATTATGATAGATTTCATCTCTAAATGTTTTTCCTCTAGTTAATAGTTACCTTCATTCCTTATGAAGTAAATAAAGAGCTACACTCAAGTAAATAATATATTTTAGGATATTGTTTTTAACAAGAGAACACACTAATATATTCAAGCAGGGGATCAGAAAATATATTTTTTTAATGATTAGATAAGAACGTGTACTGCTTTTTAAGCTCTGTGAATGCATATAGTACTTAGTCCAAATGCCAAATGCAGAGAATGACAGATAATAGGTATTTTTTTAGAGAATTTGGAGGAACGGTTTAAAGATCTTACATATGAATAAACTAAACCAAAGTAATATCAATGAATAGATATTTTAGTACCTGCAAGTGTACTTTAAGAATAACCTATATTCTTAAACAAATATGCATACATATCCATACATGATATTCCTACATATAATGTTACAGTAGAGTTGCTTTGATTTTAGGCTCAGGGCTTGCATGACTGTTACATGGTGAAACCTCACTTTACTCTGCTATTATTCTTCCAAACTCTGTATGTGTTGAACTAAAACTTTATTACATGTAAGAATTGTTTGACCTTCCCTCACAGGTAGCTTTCTATACATCAGCACAAGTTTAGATCTAGTAAAGGAAATAAAAAAACAAAAACCACAAGTATAAGAGAAGGCTATCTGAGTAAAAATAAGACCTAAGAACTAATATTTTGAATAAGACTGTGTGATTTCCTTTAATTACTCTACTCTTGGCCTTCTAAATGGCTGCAGAGTGCTAAAATCAAGACAAAATCAAAACTCTTTACTCAGTACCAGGTTAATCCTTCTGTGTGAGATGTCAGCTGCCTTTTAAAGAATCATCAATGAAAAATCCTTTAGAAGTGAAACTCGACTGTGCTTTTCTACTGAAAACAAAGCTTTTATCTATCTATCTATCTATCTATCTATCTATTTATTGTATTATTACACAAAACATTTCATTAGTAGTTACTTGGATAGCTGAAAGTGAGTTTAAACAATATAGTAACTACTCTTCATGCTTACAAAAACATTTGGAAATAAGAGAGAAATTATTTTATTTTCAATGAATAAAATACTAATGTAGCACATTAATTACTGTTGCTTATACATAACTAGATGAAATCAAATGGTAAAATTGGTTGCCTATAAGATCTATGTTTAAAGTGTAATGTATTTAGGTATCGATATACAGAGGTGCACCTATTCTCTTTTGTTAATACTTTTGGCAAAAACTAAATCATATACAGACGTTTCTGTCTTTCCCAAGCTTTAAATAAGAAAATTATGATTGGAATGTTTTCACATCACATTTTATAGATTTTCTTCTTTCCTCCATTCTTGTATTTTTATTTACGTGTAAAAGTATTGACTTTTTTTCTAGCCATTCAAAAAATGTTTGTTTGTTACAGGCTGCTTGATCAGGCGGAAGCTGATGAAGCTTCAGCTACAGCTGAAAGTAGCCTCATGCTCACAGGCATTGGTTCTCATGGGACACTTAAATCACTCTGACATTGTTGGAAAAGCAAGTCTGCCAGGTGCTCACATTTTAGCTGAAAGAATGAGAAACAGCTATAACAGAATATTTCTTCAAACTATCTAGGTGAAAGTAGACTAAAACCCCTGTATTCCTGGATCATTTGAGTGCTTTTAATACCTGAATAAATATTTGGGTGCTGCTCTGCTCAAATTATTAATGAGCTAGAGATATTATAAAACTGAAATTCTATCTAAATAGAATAGAGCACAGGTTGAAGAACAGGTTAATTGTGAAGTTCACTAAGTCTTATTTGTGATGGAGATAAAAAACTGGACTGTGAACATGTGCAGAAAATGTTTATGTGCTTTTGAAATGGGAGCTGCTCTCTGATTTAAACTAACACTTCAGCAGTTCATTAGGATTGTCCATTACAAACTCGTTGCTCTATATGTTTTTCATCCATTCTAACAGGAAACTGCTTTTTTTTTTTTTTTTTTTTAGGAATACTGACTATTCCAGCCAAGAAGAGCACCAACAATTAAGAGATCTGAAATGTAGCTCATTCCTTAATAAACTGAGAGATGAAGAGTGTGATGATTATTCTGTTAATTTCTGTTCTGTAGGAACAACATAATACCGTAAGAACACAAGTAGGTTAGTAAAGCTTTTTTAAAACTGCCACTAACTATTAACTGGCATTACTTCTGTACTTCAAACTTAGGAAACTCATTTTTGATCTAGATATTGTGCTTTCAAACCAGTGAGTGAGTATTTTATATAAATGTTTCAGTCAGTTACAAGATTCTGTATATGACATGTAAACTGTAAATATACAGTGTTTCTTGGAAAAAGGTGTTTTTTTTTCCCCAGTGTGTTAAGATACAGTCTTTTGCCATTGAAATCAGTATGTGCTAAGCCATCCTCTAGAATGAAAAACACGTAAGGTTTGCTGCAGTAAAAACAAACTGCTATGAAGTATCTTTTAAATTGAAGCATATGAATATATGGTGCATATATTAATCAGTGCTTCTTTATTCTTTTAATATTTCTAAATATTTAGTGCAATTTATTGGAAATTGAAAAAAATATTTCAAAAAACTCTAGCATTATTATCAATTGTATATAGACCTTGAGTTTTATTTTAAAACATTGTAAGTAGGTGTACAATTATACCTGTAGTGGCAGATGTTTAATATAACACACAAGAAATAACTAAGTTGACTTTGAAAAGACTACTAATAAGTTCGCAAATCGTTTCTCCATGAAGAGAAATAATTATAAATTTTAAGATACATACTGTTAAATTGACAGAATTGTAATGACATCTCTGTAGGTGGTTCATATCACGAACTGTTTTATATGCTACTAGGAACATAATGGCAACATTTACACAATAGGCCTACAAAAGGATGAGGTAGCATAATTGCAGTATCACTGAAGCATGAATACAGACTAATTAACTAAATTGGAACTGCTGCAGTCATGCTCACATTTCATCTATCTTATTTCATTTACTTTTACATGCTGTTGTAGTCAAAGAATTGCAGTGTTTGTTGTCTGAATGTTGCAGATAATGTTGTCTACTTGCTGCCTCCATCTTACTGCTTACTTCTGAATGTATCAGTCGTCAATTTTTTGGTGTCTTCTGCTCTGATGTTTTACTACTCGATATACTATTGAATGTGCATTTTCCCTTGTATATGCAGAATGTATTCATGCTTAGACAGTTAGACACAAACATATCTGTATGCTCACATATTTACAAATGCGCATAGATCTATATATTCCTTTTCTATGTTTTGCCATTAGTCTATTGACACCATACATGTGTGTATATGTGCATATGAGTATAGGTATATGTACATACAAACTCTCATATGAATCACAAAAAAAAAATATTTTGTGTATGTTTACACATTTAAAGTGCTTAGTCAACAAGGCAATGCACAAGGATAATTGCATAATTGCCTCCAGGAAATTTAAGTAACTAGATTAAAGCAAGGACAAGCATCTGAAAAAAATCAAGGCAAGCCAGCACATGTTCTGTGTGATGAGGAAATGATGATACACACAATAGGTGGTAAACAATTTCTGCTCGTGTTGCAGTAGAAAAGCAATATTTGCTTCTGATAATGTTTCTATGTTTCTACAAATGAATACGGTGGAAAAAATATACCAGAAAGAGACATTGTTGTTCTGCAGTATGTTTAGTTCAACATCAATTTCTAAGCATGTCATTTATTGTCAACTCAAGAATAAAGACCAGGCAGGGATCTAAACAATTAGTATGTTCCTACAGTTACGTTCTTCTTTAATGCACAGATTGTAAAGGGTGTTGGAAAGGATATTTAAGGTTTAAGGAATAGGCATCGTACCAAGTAGTGATTACATGCTTTTGTTCAACAAGCTTTTGTCACAACAAACATTGTCAGATTTCTCATCTACCTTAGGGAACGCGAATCTGTGCTATCAGCTGATAATAAAACTGTAGTAATTTGCTGCTATATACATTTCTGTTTTCAACAGGTACAATAGCATCGATCTCAAGGAATTAGATCAATCAGCCTGGACTTCAAATATCCCACTTTGTTGCAGTTGTTTTCTTCTGAAACTACATTGAATGAAAGAAATGACTTACTAATCTTTCTAACATTTTAGCAACAAAAGTCTGATTCTGTATAGAGTTAAAAAAAAAAAAAATACATTGGGGTGCAAATATTTTAAAAGTTAAAGAACATGGGATAAGACAAAGGGAAAAAAAAAAAAAGTTAACATATCAGAAGACCCAGATATATTTTAAATAGTCTCAGATTAATGGCAAAAATGAGGAACCACTGCAGCTTGCAGCTTGATGGTATGCAAAAAAATATTGATGAAGAAATGCTTCCCAAAGATGAGAAACAGGTGGCTTGCCATTGAATGTCCAGGCTGAAAGAGCTCTATTTAAATGAGCTTTATTTAACCTGCTTAATTTACATATCTTAATATCTACTGAAGAGAAAGAAACAAGAACTGAAAAATCTAATTTTATATGGAAGATCTGCTTCATAGATGTATGTAATTTAACTTACATAGTCAGAAGCAGTAAGAACAAGTTAGAGCCTGCCTTTGCATTACTGATGCTGATAAATCCAACTGGAGCAACACTACAAATGGCACCTAGGAACTCAACTGCATGTTCAAGTCAGTTAATAATCAGGTGCTAACTTTGCTAATGTTAGCTTTAATCATCAAATGGCTAGGAAGGAAGACTAGTTACACCATGTGAAATGCTTCTAGCACTGATCAGCATGTAGTATCATATAGGGACTTAACACAGTACCAGCACGGATTAGCACAGTGGACCTTGGTCCTCTGCATTTTTCTGTTACACTGTTTCTCACAGGTTGACTATTACCTCCTTTACTTTTGCACTCTGCTGTTGTGCTGTATATCCCTGCCTGTGTATCACATTGGATTCTCTCTTATGTGCTTAGAACTAGAACACAGACTGCAATTTGTAGAACAGGAAGGACAAGGCAGAATAATTTTGTCCATCTAATTTCAGTTCCTTTACCTAGGATTAATTCTTATTAATTCTCTCATTCCAAATTTCAGTCAATCTGTGGTCTCCTGTCAAGGATTCAGCTTTCAATAGTTCAAGGAAACTCAGATCATACAAATTCTTCTATTTTTACCCATTTTGATTTTTATAATAAAAAAATACTATATTTTTAACATTTTGTGTGGTTTCTATTATGTGTAGCAAAAAATATACATTTAAAATAATATATTCTGAATTGTCTTCCTATTTTAACTTTGAAATATGTATCTAAAACCTGATACTGCTGGGCATAAAGACTTTCTTTCTGTCACCGGAACCAGACACCAGTTCCTTACTTTGAAGTTTTCTTTAACTACCTCTGACACTGCCATATTAAATTCTTTCAGCTGTGTTGAACTTTTTAAATCTCTTCCATTTTAACAATGCTTTAGTAGACATTTTACTTGTAATATATATTCAGAAATCACTCAGAACCAATATAAGATCTATCTCAATTAGTAATGTTTTTTGTTAGCTTAACTAAAGATATTTCTAATCACTACAGTAAAGAATCAAAAACTAAAATGAGGATCAGCAACGTGCCTTGCATGCTGATGAGCAAGACAAAATAATAGCATCACTGAAAGAGTTAACACAGCACAGAAATGCGAGGAGACTACAGCAGACTTTCAAACTAAAGGTGAGAATCTCCAAGGAAAATATACAGTCTTAATTCAGTGTAACATCTGGACACTGAGAAAAACAGAAGAATCATTGAGACAGGCAATATACCATCCAACTACCTGTCTCAAATGAAGTGGAAAAACAGGAAAACTATTTCCTTAAACTAATGTTAACTAAGCAATATCAAGTCAAATAGTTGATAGCACTATAAAAAGAAGGGAAAAACAACACTGTATTATACAAAATTCCATTATTGGGTCAAGAAATAATGATAAAAAGACATTGGAAACATTAAATTCACAAGATAGGACCTCTCAGTGAATATTGCATTTTGTAAAAATAATTTAAAAACAGAGTAGTTATGAAAAAATCTCTTTATGACACTTCTGGTAGAAGAAATTTCCTGTCTGGAAGATATTTTCTTCTGAAATGAAGTTTATTTCCAAAAGGGAAGGGAGGGAAATAAAGCAATCAATTAACTTAAACCACTCTCTTTTAATTCATCTACTGCGAACCACAAATTCTAAATGCCAACATGTTCTGCCTGTTCTGCAAGAAATATTCAGTTACCATTCTCATATAAAATTAGTAGCATTTTTCTGGAGTTGAAGAAGAAATTAACTTCTCTATCTCAAACAGAATTTTGAATTTATTCCTTTGGGAGAGGGGAAAGAAAATCTGTGCAGCTTTACTAAGGACCTAGCATACTGGGAAAACAGTCTGAAAGGACAAATGAATGTCCTGCAAATCCAGATATGATATGGATGTATGTTAAAAACCATCTTTTCCATTGTATACTCATTGAAACTAACACAGATTAAATTCCACTGGGAAAAATAAGTGATATTGGCAACATATACCCTAGAATAGTATACTTTATCTTTTGTTTTATTTGAAACTTCCTCACTGAGGCGGTCTGAAATGATATTTTTTTTTTTAATTAATAAAATTCACTGTGGTCTTGAAAACGTATGCACCATTAACATGTCGGTTCATTTGCTTACTAAAGTTTTATACTGGATTACATTCACTGCACAAAGGACATACCTGGAAATAATTATGGAAAAGATCGTTAAATCTTACACATTACTAGAATAGCCTGCAAGTTGACTTGGGTCCTACTATCTAGAACAAGAAGGCAGCTGAGATAGATATCAGTGCTGAACAATTAATCCCTGATAAAACAGAGATCTTTTATAAAGGAAAGTGAGTAATTACAAAATAAAGTCCCCAAGCAAATTCTAATATCTGCTGAACTACATTATGTGAAGGTCAATCAGTGGGGAAGTGAGGAAATTGAACTATAGGTCTATAGGGGCACGGAGATATGACTACAATGGTCTTGAAAAAGACATTCTAAAATTACAGCAAGGTCATAGCAGTAGAAGAGAAAGACTAAACTTG
The DNA here is from genome assembly GCF_019232065.1 of Centrocercus urophasianus. Taxonomy (NCBI): domain Eukaryota; kingdom Metazoa; phylum Chordata; class Aves; order Galliformes; family Phasianidae; genus Centrocercus; species Centrocercus urophasianus. Next base: position 25,434,544 of record NW_024884364.1, read on the forward strand.
AAGTATCAAGTACATCTCACAGGAAGAATGAATCATAACACTCCTAGTTTATATGCCAGTAGCATCAGAACTTTGAAAGATAAACCTAGCATTAGAATACAACATTATTGTTACAATACTAACATTAATTCTCTGAATTATCTCCATGTCTCCCAAATACTCCAGACCTCTTCTTCTAAGGGGCACTCACGATTCACCACAGTTCTAGCCTGATTCTCTTGCTCACTGCTCATACCAACAGTAGTCAAATATCAACTGATTTGAAACCTATTAAAGAATACAACAATCAGGACAAACACTTAACATTTACAATTACTATCCAACTTGAGCTTCACATTTTCTCATGAAGGTTAACAAGATATATCTTGTGATGACAATCTTTTTTCCTTAGGATAACAAAAAACCTATGCACTCATGCTCCCTCCCTCTTTGTCCACAGCTTATTTATTTTAGTTTTAGGGCTTGTTTTTCAAGTGCTGAGGCTTTTTTTTTTTCCTCAGTTTCTTATGCAAGCTACTCCTCAAGCTGATGATATCCTTCCCCAGTCCTACAGGATATGCTAAGTGTTGTTTTTCTTTAATAAAACACCCAAGTACCTGAACATTTCATTAGCATGTTTTTTTGGTTTTATCTATTAGCTATGTATTGAAATATGAATACACCTTCTGTTGTACTTATTTTATGAAATAAGAGTGATATTTGTTTCTCAAATTCCAGTTTCCAAAATTTTGAGGAGTTTGAAAAACATCAATTTTTTAATCTTCAGAAATTAGGAATAAGATCCCATTCAGGACAGTTTCTTTTTCTTTTCTTTTTAACTTGAGATTCTATATTTATCCAAAATTGTTGAAGAAGTAACACACTTACTATGCAAATCTATTCTTGTCAGCATAGAGAATCTCTGTCATCCTATGAATTTATGCTGTTATTTTAACAGCAGTAATCTCTGCAATGAACTGTTTCAGTCTCTCTTACTGCATAGCAAAATCATACCCCACTGAAATCAAAGGTAAAAATTCTGTCCATTTCAATCCCAGAAGCATTATATTATGCAAACACTTTCCACATAACAAACGAAGGAATTCAGAATAGCCTAGTATAATTATTGTAATACTTAATCACAGAAATATAATAAAATATAATATATCTAAAATATAAAATAAATCATATATACATATATATATGTATACATACACACACATATATAGATATGTAATATAATATATAAAATAAATATAATAAATGATAGATAAACGAAATAACCAGACAAATATTTAAGCTTTCACTAAAGCGTATATTCTTTACATATCCTTGATTTTGGAAGTTAAACTAAATTATGAGTTGAATAGCTGTGAAGAATAAAAACTTTTCCAGAAATTCCAACAAGGCGTTCATTTCACTTTTATTTTTCAGTGCCAGTTCAGTCAGCTTTTACAAAACAGTCTTCACCATAACCTCTTGCTATACTGAGCACCTACTAAACGATTTCACCAGAAACTTTATTTACAGTGAGTCAGCCTCGTGCAATGTCACAATAGTGTGCATGAATAACTTGAAAGTTGTTTTTCAGTGGAATGTTTTCCAGACAAAATTTTTAATGAAGTTTGTTCACTATTTCTTTTATCTTTGGTAAACATACTTATGAAATATTTGGAAATTATGCCATGTTCAATGAGTGTCCTTATGACACATTCACAAAAATTTAAATACATACATACATACATTGAAGACTGTTTTTTTTGGAAAGAAATATAAATTTGGATGGCATAAAAAAGTTGATCTGTAATCAGATAAACACTTGCAGACCATCAGACAGTCACATTACAGTATGCAATTGATCAAGATATTTATACTAAAAGGTTTGAAAAAAAAATAACAACTTAAACGTGGTTTAGTAGTAACTTAGTAGAAGCTATGAACAGTTTCCAGACTATTACCTTTGCCTTTGTAAAAATTTATAACTGAATTAATATGCTATTTTATTATCTCAACCAAGAAGGTTATTTTTTCGTTTGTTTGTTTTTTTAGTATAAGTCTCCAAAATGTTAATGTTATATTTATAAAAAGCAGACACAGAAATCACTTAAACAATTGCAGCTGTATACACTATAAATCTTACCTCTCTTTACATTTAAATTCTTCAATAGTTGGAGCAAAGACAAAACCTGCTATAAAACTAGATGATGCTAGGAGATGGCCAAGCTGGTCATTCGGACATTAAATTCAAAAATTGAAGAAATGTGTTATTACTATTTTTTACACAATGTAGAGAAATCAGACTATGTTTTCAATACTGATGCATTGCATCATTCAAAACACTGAGATATAAAATTAAATTAATTATTTTTTTGCTTCATGCAAATTATAATCTTATGAAAAAATATGCAAAAACATGGAGAATATGTAAGATCACCATTTTAAAATTAAATTAATTTAGAAAAGTAATCAGGTACAGAGAGAGAAATCAAGCCTTCATATTTATGAATACTTTTTTTTTCCTTGAAATTGTGTTTTGGTACATTTTTTTCTAAGTTCCCAGAGAACATAAAGCTGAAAATTTGCTCAGAAATATTTTAACAACTATCATTTCCCCATTAGTGTTAGTTTAATACATTGTACTTCTAACGTAGTCAGGAGTCTAAATAGCATAAGAAAAACACTTGGCATGTTCAAGTATAGTGCAGTCCTATGTAAATGCACATATTATAAAATATCAACTTGCTGTATGCTAATGATGCATGAGAAACAAAGTCCTACATTTCTGTCTCACTGACCATATTTCAAAATCTCAGTTGTATTCAGCGCTTGTATTTTCCTTTTTTTAAAGTTGCATTTTAAAAGAAAACAAGAATTCAGACATACAATTAAGAGTAATGGCAAATGTATTTTTCTCATTCTGCTGTTTTTTATATTGCCTAATTTCGAAAAAAAATATTGTGACAAAATATGTTTGAATAAGACTGAATATTTTTATTTTTAACTACTGTAGTAAAGCTAATTAGATCCTTTGCTGTATTTCAGTATTACTCCTTGGACTTCTCATGGGATTATGCTGGACAGATACTGGGAGCGATGTCTTCATAAATTTGATATATGGTTAACTAGTAGGTTTGCTGAAAAGAATTACACTTTTCTTAGACTTTGCTCAAATTTGTACCTGTTTCAGATAAACAGAGTATTTGAGTCTATTTGAAAATGTAAGTTATTTAAGCAAGCTAATATAAAACCAAATCAGCAAAAATATTTGTTCATGCTGCTTTGCAGTTTATTAACTCAATTAGATTTAGATTTAGATTTCTTCTTTCACCCTGCTTTTATATTTTGTCCAACTGCTGGCCAATGCTAAGTATATATTTCTATGTATCACCTAGTTAGACATTTTTGTTGGGTAAATACATTTATCTTTTTTGTTTTTAGGCTCATCTCCTTACCTTTTTTCCCTTTTTCCCTTCCCCTGAAATAACATTTTTCAACTCTAATTTCCCTGATTTCTCCTGTTTGTTTTTTTTTTTTTTTTTTTTTTTTTTTCTCACTCCTTCACATCTGCCTTATCCGTCTCCCTTAGCTGAAAGTTGCATTTGTTGATAAGGGACAGTTACAGTCACTATGCAATTGTTTTTCTTTACTTTCTTCTACACGCTTTCTGCTCCAGCATGGGCTCAAGGTTTAGAATACATTCCATGGACTATGATTAGTATTTCACTGCTAGAAGAGCCATGAAGGGGAAAAGGTATGCATTTCTGGTCAGGTGGCTGCCTACTGAGGGAATTCCCTGAAGACTGATGAGGGCACTGTGGGAAACAGTGGATGACCTGGTCAGAAGCTTGGAAGGATATAAAAGATTCACTGACATGCTGTTTTATGAGGAGACACCTGGAAAACCTTGCAGTATGGGGGATAAACTGGCCTTTCACAGAATGAAGAATGTATATCACTGGCTTCTTTACGGTTTCAGGTCAACAGTGATTACCCTCAAATTTCACAAATATAGATACAATGAATAATGTGTGACTAAGGTATTTTCGAAGTGGAGACATTCCCTTTAAAAACAATCAGACTGAGATAGACCTTCAAAAGGGAAGTCTGATGTTTGGGGCACCATCCCTAAAAGTAGGAATAAAGGGACATTCTTCCAATTCAACTAGTATTTATACCAATAATACAGACATGCAACAAAAGGACTCAGTGTTAACTTATGCAATGGACAAATTCTTCTCCTTCACTTGGCAAAAAAAGAAAAAAAAAAAAAAGTACAGCAGTAAGCAGTAAGTGCAGAGAAAAGCAACTGCAAGGCTTGTGAGTAAGTCTGGAAGCACCTCAATCAAAGCCCCAAGGATGGATAAGACAACAGATGTGTCTTACAAATTAAAGCATTGGTGGGTGTAGCTGTGTCAGCAAGTAGGCTTTATTTTGATTTGTATCTTCAAATTATGTTCCAAGGGGAACTGTAAGACAAAGAGGATACTTTCTTTCAGGGAGGTGAAAGAGCCTCTTCAGACATAAATTTGGTATAATCATGAGCAGAACAGGTGAGAAAAGCTCACAAAAAACTATCTATAAAATGATCTCAAAATGAGGAGACAGGATCATTTGAGATAAGAATATGAAGCACCATGGTGAATTAATTTGTATAAATGTATTTGTATATTAATGAAAAACAAATTAGGAAATAATCAGAAGTAAATTGGTGATCAAAACTAGTAAATTTTCCAATCAGATTTATCAGAATATAGGCATGACTAAATTAATAATTTTAAAGGGCAGAAATTGTTCATGTAGAACAGGAAAGGAAAAAATAGTTTAATTAAAAATAAAAGGTGTATATTTGCTACGTGATTCAATGGTAGGTAGAATATGATAACTCTATATATGAAACCTACTATGCTGTGGGCTGTGATTTAAAAAGAAAAAAAAAAAAAAAAAAAAAAAAAGAGACTTTATTTATTATTGTAAGAAATTATCAGAATTATTTAAATCACACAAATTGAGGAATATGGAAGACTTTAGCAAGATAGGGGATGCAGGACTGCCCAGACATATCTTTTCTTTTCTTTTCTTTTTTTTTTTATAACAATGTTAATGTAAAAAGTGGATAAAGAAACTAAAAGAGAATTTCTTCAAGACTGACATCTTGATAGTAATAAAATGGAATGTACAATGCAGTCTAAATGAGAATGACTATGAAACAGCACAGACCATAGTTTCTGGAAGGGGAGAGAGAAGACAAACAAACAAAAAATTGGAATTTTGGGAAGAATGGCATAATAAATCTGAAAATTAGTTGAAAATGACCATGAAATAGATGTAACTTCTACAGCTCTTCACTGTGGCTTGCAAAGACAAGATAATTTCCCCTAGATTCTGCATGAATACCTTCAGTATAACCCCGATCCAGTTGTCCAAGAAAAGTCCATCACTTACTTAGTCTGAGTGTACAGTGATCTATGTCTCCTAATTGAGCTATGTTATGTATTAAATAGAAATATTAACTAGAAGCACTAAAACACAAAAACATGGAAGGTCCGAGGCCCTGCTGTAGATCTGGGTAAGAATGAGAATACTTTCTGAGACGCCTCCAAGTTCTATTTGCTGTATTTGTGAAATTATTTGTTTGAAGAGAAGGAATAATACAGAAGAGCAATCCTGAAATAAATGTTCTATTTCAACAATAACAACAAAAAGTCAAAAAGTCTTTGTAATATCCTTCTCAGGTTAAGGAGAGAATATTATGGTAGATATCAGGATTCTTTGAGATTCAAAGTTGAGATTTCATTAACATATGCAAGATCAATTTCTTACATTTTTTGTACATAAACTGAACAGATCAATTTTTAGCTCCCTAACCGCAATGCATTTGCCTTGCTCTATTAATGCTTCATTATCAATAGAGCTTTGCTGAGAACTGGGTTATGTTATTTAAATGTTTTGGAGGCAAAACATCAGCTGTCCTTAAAACTTACAGTTTAACAGTTATTCAAAATGCCAAATGCCAAAGGAATTACATGTAAGAACAAGTTAATACATATGATAAATTAATCTGTCTGTACACAACAGTTCATACATTGTTTCACAGAAACTCAACAGTGAAAGAATCATAGTCATAAAATGATACAAATGTCAAAAGTCATAACTGAAGATGCATACAAAAATTAGTCTTAAAATGAGCATCTCAAGCTAACTCAAATTAGTTTTTGAGAGTGGACTTCTCTGTAAATGGCTGACTGATAAGCTTTAAGTTACTCCCACCAATTTCAGGTAAGAAATAATTGCACTGTGTACATTCTGTCAGGCTCTCTTCTATAAGCCCCATAAAATGAGAACAGATACTCATTCAACAAATTTGTTATTTCAGAACATATTTTTAAAACTCTTTTTGTGGTTTGCCTGTTAAGCAGTCCTCAGCAGTAAGCCAGCAGATGCTTGGTAAGTAAAAAATAAAACAATAATAATAAAAAAAAAGCAACTGAGAGAAGAAATATAGTCAAAAGTTAGAAAAAGCTCATCTGCTTTGAGATAAGCAGACTTAGCTGAGGAAAAAGGAGCTATAGAAGAAATAAGAAGGTAAAGTTTCATGGTTTCTTAGTGAGAGCGACATCAGTAAAACCTATATTTTAATTCCATGACTTTTTCTCATGGCAAATTTTGTAATGAGAACAGCAAATTGGAAACATAAATCAATTTCACAGTTAGGAAGAAACAAACTTTATTTATTCCCATAGCTTTCATGCTGGTTTCTTGGATGGCATACAGTCACTCAGGAATTTCAGCTTAAGTACATGGCTAAGCTTGTGTGAATCTGAGCATAAGTATTTTCTGCATCCAGGGAAAAAATCATAAACAAATTTATTGGGAAAAAATTTATAAAAAAAAAAAAAAAAAAAAAAAAAAAGTATAAGAACAATAATCGGTTTCATAAGTGCAGAGTACATTTGGATTTTTTACAGTACAGTTTTGAGGGGAGGAGTGAGGAAGGAGTGAGGGATTCTTTTACCCAGATTGTACACTTTCATATCTCTATTAAGACTTTAAAAGCTGACACTGGAATATAATTCGTATGGATCCTCTTTGTTATTTTAAAGTCATGTGATTGTTTTAAAATGTACTTCTCACAGAGAATTTGCAAACTAAAGCAGTAATGAAAAACAAGTAACAGAATTGGGTTGTAGATTTTTTTCTTTGCTTGTGTGGGGATGATGGATACCCTTATTTCTTTGCCTTTGTTGTTCACTGTGTCTTGCTGAATGAATGCTGAAGACCATAATAAATTCACATCATATTTGCAGAACAGCTTTCTGAGACCAAAGGTCATTAGGATGTAAGACTACTGACAATTTCCAGAAAGATATTCTGTGTTTCTGTTGTCTGGATGTTAATTAAACCTAAATTTATCAATGAGTTTATGTCAAATATGGATCTGCGCTAATCTAGTACAGAAGCAAATGTCTATTTTCTGATGTATGTTTTTATGAAAGGAATTAGTTCACCTTGCAGAAATATTTTTCATACCCAGTTTACACAGTGCTTCCTTTGGCAGTCTGCTACAACCTTTTAGTCTTATCGGTGAATAATAAAAGTGTTTCATCTATTAATAACAAAGCCATTTTGTCCTTCACTGTCATGGAAGTAATGTAGAATCACCTTGAATTCATGAACTACTTTCTTATGACTCAAATACAAGACTGGATTATTCATTACACATACCGAAACATACTTGTTTATGAAATCCTAACATATCTGACATTATACTACACTATGGAAGCTTTTACTTTTCCCTAATTTTAAGAGTTTTTGGAAATTCTTTATGTTGGAATGTTAAGGAAGTACAACACTGATCTAAGAAGAAAAGCATTTTAAAAGAACATGTAATGACATGTCTTTATATTGCAGTACACAAAACAGCACAAATATGAAATTTCTCTCTATCCACATCTGCTATTCTTTAGAAAAAAAATCAAGAAAAGGCTTTGAGTATCCTAGTGTTTCTAGTACTCAAATGCTCATCATTCTCAACATAAAAACTTTCCTGCGCTAACCTTTCTTACTGAAGGTTTCTCATTATCACCAGAGGTGATAAGAAGTACCGTTGCCCCTCACTGCAAGAAAGACATTGAGGCCTTGGAGCGGGTTCAAAGGAGGGCGACAAAACTGGTGAGGGGTCTGAAGCACAGGGCTAATGAGGAGCGACTGTAGGAGCTGGGATTGTTCAGTCTGGAGAAGAGGAGGCTCAGGGAAGACCTCATTGCTCTCTGTAACTACCTGAAGGGAGGTTGTGGTGAGCTGGGGGTCGTCCTCTCCTCTCATGTAACTAGTGATAGAATTAGAGGGAATGGCTTCAAGCTGTGCCAGGGGAGATTCAGGTTGGACGTTAGGAAATACTACTTTTGTGTAAGAGTGGTCAGGCACTGGAATGGGCTGCCCAGGGAGGCGGTGGAGTCACCGACCCTGGAGGTGTTCAAGGAATGTTTTTATTTTGTGTTGAGGGACATGGGTTAGTGATAACTACTGGTGATAGGTGGATGGTTGGACTGGATGATCTTGAAGGTCTTTTCCAACCTTGGTGATTCTGTGATTCTGTGAATTACGTAGATTTTTCAGTTTTGGTATAGACTCCTACCAAGACACATATGTGGGGTGTGATGTAAATTTAAATTGTTTTAGATAAAACGACTGCAACCATGAGTGATCACAGTAGTATAGAAATATTCATACAAAAACACTCATGACATAAGGTTCTGGAAGGTGAGAAATAAAACTTGAATCTTTCTGCGCTTTTATTACATACTCAGATAAGGATCTATACCTGATTTACAATGCTGTTGAAATTCAGCTCTCTATACATCTCCTGACTTTGTTCCCTTTAGAATGAAACAGAGTATCTACATATGGGGTACACTAAAATCAGAGTCCTACAAAGAAAGTGCTACTGCAAGAGATTTTTACTCGATTTAGTATCAGGAAGTTGGAATTTAAAAATTAAAATTAAAATTTAAAAATCCATTCATCCAATCCATTATCAATTTGTTTAAATACAGGGTTTTAAGCTATCCTGAATCAATTTTGTGACTGAATAGGTTTGTGAGATAGACACAACAGATCGATAAGCAAATATATCATTTTTACAAGCAAGCAGAATAAACATTCAGAATACAATGACAAACACAATAATAAAAAAGCAATTCTGCCTTCCCAGTCTCATGACTTCGCAGTTACTTTATTTTTTAATTTAGCTATTGCAGTGTTTAGAAAGGGAATTTGAAAGTCTTTGTTGTGTATGATCTGTTCTGCAACTTTGTTTTGTATGATTTTTTTTTTTTTTCTGCTGAACGGATTTCCTGTAGAACAATCTTTCATATGGAAAAAAAAGAGTGATAAAGGTTTTGTTGTGTTGTTATATTTCTTTTTTTTTTTTTTTTTAAATTTGGTTTCTTTTCAGTTTCCTCACATTTTGAAAATGAAGTCATAAAAGATAAAGAGAAAATGAAAAGGGTTATGTTTGTTTCCCTAACAGTAACAGCTTGTCCTCTCCACTGTATCTCAGGCAAGTAAATAAAGCTACAAACAAAATTAATAAACTTTAAGCATCTTCTCTTCAGACTGTTTTAAATTGATTTTTTTTTTTTTTTTTTTCTCTCTATTGTTGAAGCTGCTCAACCAGTGAAAAGAGACTGTATTATTTGGGAAAACTGATCATTTAAATGAGTGATTCTTCCCATATCCATGTGTAGCTTTGTCTGTGGATATAGTCAGCCTATCAATAAAAAAATAGTGACATTGGTAAATATAATAATTTGACATATTTAATAGTTTTTATATTTTTATTGCATCAAAATAATATTTTAAATTACATAAATAAGCCTGATTAATATCCAAAGCCTTGATTCTTTTACCAGAGACCTGAAGACCTGAAAAGCATATTTTTATGCACTGCATGGACGCTTATTACAAGACTGTAATCTTCATGCTGGTTAAGGAGTTTGAGTAAGATGTTGTTATTATAGGTCTTGAAGTAAGGAAAGAGTAATATTAAGAAATAATTAAAAAAAAAAAAAAAAAAAAAAAAAAAAAGATTTTGGCTTTAAAATCTCCTTTGAACACTGAAAGCAGGAGGAGCAGAGAGATGTGTCCACATGCCTTTAGCACCCTATTACCCATTTCCCTTCATTCCTTGCCCACGGAATAACAGTATTGGATCAAAAGGATGAATACACTATAGATGTGAAGAAACTTAAATTTCTTAATTATCTTGGAATACATTAGAAGAAAATGAGAGAAGTAAAAAACTAATATAAATGGAAATAGTTTCAGATTATGTAGTGCCGAGAACTATGAGTCAGAAGTATAAATAGGTAAATAGTATATGTTTAAAAACATATATAGGTAATTTTCTTGTAATCTTCCTTCTAAAGTACCTGAATTGAAGTCTACATAAAATGAATATTTTTCCTTGTTGTTGTTGTTGGTTTTTGTTTAATTGTTTGTTTTGTTGTTTTTTTGTTTTTTAAGTATAAAGCATTTTTGTACTTACACAGTATTCAGTATTCCTGCTTGAATTCTATTCTAGAGTTCTGAGAAGGGGTTGCTCCCATGAGTAGTTGTTGTGGTTGTTGTTTTGGTTTGGTTTTAAAGTCTCCTATGTATTTAAATAAATCTGTTTTAATAGAGGCATTGAGGCATTCTTGGCAGGAATAAACAAAAGTTATATGGGAATATCTTTGCATAGAAACAAATTTTTATTAGCAACCCAAACTCAAGGAGACCTCTGTAGTGAAATAGAGGCTAGATAAATATTTAATGTACTATTTGTGAAGGATATCAGAGTTATCAGGAATTACTAACTGCAAAAAAGCTTCAATGCCTTACAGGACACTGCAAGAGCAGGATAACACAAAAACATCATATGAGTTGCCGTGATAACTCTTCTACACCAACTGTCCTAGACAGTTGCCAATTTTACCTTCACTTTAAGGATTCCAGGGTATTGTATTACAATTTTCCATCTCTTCATTTTAGCAGAAGACTAGAGTTTCTTCTGGTCTCAGCTTTCTTACATAGCTTAATCACTCCACTTAATGTCACGAATTGCCACATTTTCTAGAAATTATCAACCATTATAAAGAACAGGCTCTTTGTTCTAAGATTTACTTTCACTGAGATTTTCTTCACCCGTCAACAACAACAAAAAATATTTGGCATATATTTAAAGAACTTAGCAATAAGTATTTTATTTAGGACTTTAAATGAGCATCACTAATTTTTTATAACTGATCGATGATTCTGATTATTTTTCAAATTATATTTCCTATATAATGCTTTAATTTCCCTTGACCTCAACACTGTTGCCACAGGGGCAGTTTATAAATATTCTATTGCAGTCTATAACAGAATAGATGTGAAAGCATCTACATAATTTCTGAGATACTGGGCTACCTGGGATAATTTAAGACATTTATTAAAGAAAATATCCATTTATAAGAGTCAAATAAGTCATTTTTCCTCTTGTCACAGTGGAGTTTTTTTCTTTTTTGTAAACCCTATAAGTTCTGTAATAATGATTTCATTTAATTTAAAAAAAATAGCACAATAGTGGTTGTAGAACCTTACGATGAGTTCTGTTGGATGCAAGTAGTCATTCTCCCTAGGGAAAGAGAATAATTTCTAGAGTTACATTTGATCTCAGTAGTCAAAAAATTTTCTGTGAGGCATGTCTCAGCTTGCAAGTTGTTGCTTGTTTTCCTTCCCATAAACAAATGCTTTAACTGAATAAATGATGTCAACATTTTGAAGAAAAAGTAAGACTTTCTAATTTCACAGAAATTACATGATGTGTGAAGACTACAGGCCAGTAGTACTTCTGGTTGCATTTCCTAATGGCGTTGAGTTGGTTTTATTGCTTCTGAGTGTAACTGAGGCCTTTCCTCAGTACCATTCAGGTACTGATGAATCCAGTTTTGCAACATATCTTTAGAACAACTGTGGACAGCATTGTCAGAGTTCCCAGAATCAATACTTACGCTTATCTGTGAAACCAGTCATTTTAATTTGTGATTCACTGTTCCCAGAGATATGAGACAGGGAGGGGGAAAGGAACAAGAAAGGCCACTTGTACAGTCTTCTGACAGTTACTGGAGCTATTAAATGGTTATTATAACATAATGAACACCTTCATTTCCAGTAGCTTCTTTCTGCTTTATTCTGTAATCTTTTACAATCTTTTCTGCAATTTTTTACAATAAATTTTTTTTTTCCTTACATGTATTTCTTGTAAGGAAACTCTTACATTGTAAAGGAATTAAAAAACACCACCACAACAACAAAAAAGGTTCTGGCTCAAAGTGACATAATTACCTGAGATCCAAAAAGCTTGATATAGAGTTGTTGCATTTAATTTTCAGAGCACATTATCTAAAAATAAACCTAGTGGAATATACAGAAAGTATATCAATTATGCTTAATTATTTTTTCCCCCAAGAGAAAGACTTTAACACACTCTATCATAGCTAGATACAAGACTAACTTTTGTTATAAAACAACAAGAAAAAAACTATACTGCAATTTTGCAATTATTAAACATCAGAGAGTAAACTTGTTCTGCAACCACTGCAACATATTCTGGCAACAAACAATAATATCAGCAAATATTTTTACATTTCCATGCACAAAAACACAAAGTCTTTGTGCCTCACTCCAATTTATAGGTGGGAGAGGAGGTTCTTTTAATATATGTGTACCTGAAGGCAAGATTAAGACACCACGGGTCAAACGTTAGCCCAAACAGTTTATTACAAATCCTAGTCATTTGGGGAGGTGAGGAAGGGAAGACAGGCGATAGAAAAGATAGGAAATAAAAGCAAGGAGATAGCACTCTGGCAAGCATAAAGATTTATTTTTAACTTAATAAACAGGAGACAAAATTAGAACATGGTGAGAAATTTAACATTTTACTTATTGAATAAGAATTGATGATGTTAAATGCTTAAATCAATTACACACAATATTAAAATGGACAGTATCAAAACAAAGTCCTTTTTAGCTACCAATTTTCTTTAATTACTTCTAATGTTCTCTAAAATTAATGTTTCCTCCAAGCATCTTCTAAAAGAGAAAATATGCATAACTCTACTCCACATGCATAGGCACCAATAGCACCCTAGTAAGAAAGCAAGGATGAGTACTTGGAATAAGTGCCCAGATTTAAATCCTTTAGAGGCTATGCCAGCAAAAAGGGTTGTTATCAAATTATTCAACATAAGTGCAACTTTGAATGTGCAAATAACTGCAGTTAGGGAATTGCCATTGTGTTAACACAGGTGATCATTAATAGAATATAACAACTGGTCCTCTACTGCATGATTGTAATGTAAACAGAAGTCCAAACTCCATGTATTTCCAGAGTTTTATAGGTCATACCCCTGCAGAGCAGGTATTTGCAGTAATGCAGGAAAACCTAGTTTCGTGTCAAAAGTTTGTGAAGAAAAATTGAATGTAAGCTTGTGCAAACAATACAATCTGTGTTTCAAAGAACTATCATCAACTACTAATGAATAGCTATTAAAAATAATAAACTGAAAATCTTATCTTTCCAAAATTATCCTACCAATTTCTTAAATTGGTTAGACCCAATTTGATTTTTTGTTTCTGTTATGACGAAAAAGTTATGTTTCCAAAGAAATCCTTAGCAGCATGTCTTAAGATTTCAATATAAGATGTCTTCTTGAGGAAATATTTAGTTGAAGGGGTCAAATCATTTGATTTTTACTAAATCAAAATGCAAGCTGTTTCAGAAATTTGGGATACTTCAAAGTAAAGTAAAAAAGTATTGCCCTAGGTAGTTTTTTCTACCATATATGCCTTAAGAACTGGCCTGGCTTATTTTCCTTACGAAATAATCTAAAAATTTTACATGGAATATTATTTCAGGAAAGCACAAGGCACGGCCTCAGAAAAATATATGCTCATATGAAATGTTTTTGAAACATCTTGATTTTTAACTCTATAGAGTCAATTGCAAACAGTTAAGATGTTCCATTTTCTGTTCTTGCTCTTATGTGAGGAGAAAAGCATAGACAGATCTCATTTTGTAGTTTGCTATCTTCTCTCCATTTTGCTGTGTTTGTTTGAAGTAAAATATTAAGTCATGCTGACATCATGCATGTATTTATCTTTGGTTACAAAGGTTTTTACTGGTTATTTTATGCTGGTTTTTTGTGGTTTTTTTTTTTTTTTTTTTGTTTTTTTGTTTTTTTTTTGTTTTTTTTTTGCATGCTGCTATGAACAGGTGTGACTAATGTGAGGAAATTTGGAGATAAATAAATTAGTGGGTAGTGTTTCCAACACTAGGAAACGGTTCTAGTGCAGTTGAAAGTTTTCCAAGTAACTGAACTGGCATTTGTACCCTAGTTAACTGTCAAATCACCTTCTGAGCAGAAATAATGCCATCAAAGCAGATGGTTATAATGCATATTGATGGCCAATGATTATTTTTGCACAACAGTTGAGGATGTAGAAAACTTCATTTTCCTTGGCCAGGAGGATCAAAAATTACAATCCACCCAGTGCTTTCATGCATAACATTAGAGGGATAAAATCTCCCTCCTTATGCTTCAACTCACAACTACTATAGATTGATCTCCTTCTACTCTGTCCTTTTCCACAGCAGTTTGGCAAGCCGGTATTACCCACTAACATTCCAGTTAAGAACATCAGGTAGTAATAAACCTTGTCTACTATATTCATCAAAGGATATTGGCCTTTCCAAAATTATTAAATTGGAAGAATGAATACAAAAGCAAACAAAATACTGTTTATTTTAGATTTCCACAAGATACAAATAAATTAAGCAAAAATACAGCCTGCTCCCGGAGAATATTCTAACTCAGTGTTATTTCAGTACAGTGCATTGTCACTAGTGAGAACTACAGAGGAAAATGGAAATAATAACAGTCTTGAATTAAAGCAGATCACATTTTAAGTATCAACTAATTTGGTTTTGCTGACAAAGCTTGATAATGCATATGTAAATGTGGAGGTACTGATATTCTTTCTTGTCTCATAAGTGGTACTTGAAAATATGTTGTTTATAGGCTTTGTAAACTAAAGGAAGGTTTTCAAAGGACATCTGAAAGGCAGATATAATGACACTTCCTGCTTGCCTACCATTTTGATTGTACTGATATCCTGAAATCATGCATTGCTTTTCCCAGTTCCTTAGGGTTCATACCAGGTCATCTGAAAGGCAGATATAAAAAATGATCCAGAAACAGGTGGAATGGCTTTTGAGCTCCAGAGAATCAATGTAATTTTTGTTTTGTTTTGTTTTGTTTTTGTATTACTCAGGAAATTATTTCCTTTAGCAGTTCTTTACAGGTGCAAGTATGACTGATGCTGTCAAAATTCAGAGACAAGAGAAGAAATATAAAAGGAAAACAGAACATGATCAAGAAAGCTACTATAATCAATGTTACATTTGTGCTCAAAAGCTTCTAAGGATATTAAAGATGAACCTTAAGGAATTGGGAAAAGCAGTGCTATGATTTCAGGATATCAATACAATCAAAATGGTAGGCAAGCAGGAAGCGTCATAACTTGAAGATCTGATGAGAGCACCATTAATATCAGTGATATAAACATCTAAGGATGAACATAACATTCCTTACTGAACATAAGGAATATGAAAGATAGATAAATGTCATATTTTTATGATTCTTAGTTACTGGTATTCCATATCACAACATCATGTAATGCACTGGGAGTCAAAGTGTTAGTGCTCCAGTTCCAGGTACCTGTCCCAGAAGAGAAGAAATATATTCCCCAGAAGACTGCTCACAGTGTTGTCTTCATTTCTATTCAGGGGAACAGATATAAGGCCTTGGTAAGTCATCTGACTGCTCCGCTTCTTTGTCAGGCTCTCCACCCTAGTGCTCAACTGCACTGCACATCTAACCTCAGTGTTATGGTGAGGCCTATCCACCTTTGGGACACTCTCATTATATTTGATTTGTTAGCTTCAATTCTAATTATATTGTACTATGCTGTGTTATCTTGCATTCCAATACTATATTTAATAAATTAGTTTGTTTTTCCTCAGATCATTGCTGCTGTTTTTAATCATTTTGGGGTCCCCTGTTTTACTTTTCTGGAGGCACAGATTTTGCAAAATCCCTCCACCCCACTGGTCACGGAACTGGGCCAAACCAGCCCATAAACCATTGACAATAAATTAAAGATTATTTTGAAGTAGAGTGTAAATTCATATACGAGAGTGGACTCATTCAGGGAGGACTTGAATAAAAGGAGGCAGTAAAGAGTTTATATGAAGATAAAGAAGAACTAGAAAAAGGCAGAAAAATAAAATTACAGAGAGCATAGAATATGAGTGAGGAAAACTAAATGATTTTATTGATAATGGAGAAAATTAGAATTGATTATAGTCTTAGAAGCTTGCATGGAAAGAAGCCATTTGAAAATCTGACAAGATAATTTCGATGACATAAACAAAGAGGTAAGTTTGTCTTGGCCATTAAACAGTGTCTATAACTAGACAGTTATATCAATAATCTCAGAAGAGAGTTTTCATGACATTTTTGGCTGGATGAAATTGTCTGTAAAACTTAAAACATTCTGCGACTATAAAATGTGGCTGACTGAAACTTTAACCTATCAGTGAAATAAGCAGAATTATTTTATGCCATATTTGAAGTCGCTGAAGATGCATAATTATTTCATGTACGCAGGAAAGAAATAAGTGCACAAAGTACAGATATATATGTAGTGAATAAGGGATGAGCAGACTTCCCTTAATCTGCCTGTACTACAGGTAATCTTAGATGTCTAAAATGTATCTGGTGAACAAGGTAGGAAATGCCAGCTTTTCTCCATTGACTAGACAAGATAGTAAAAATATGACTCAGATGTAGGGATTTAAGATGTAGATTTGTAAAACTGTCTTAGAATAATTACCCTTTAATAATTTATAGATATTTACTTTTCACTAAATAGCAAATAAACAACAAAAAATGCATTTGAACACTTAAAGAATTTAAATTTCAAAAGCACAGACACACAAATAAGAAGTTGTACATTGTCTACAAACATTTTTCAAAAGAACGTCATGCTTTATTTTTTCTTTTTCTTTTTCTTTTTTTTTTTTTTTTTTGCTTTTTATTGATGTAAGTATCCCATTTAATGAATCACAATATGACAAATCATTTCAATTCATTTTGTTCACTGTGCAAACATGGCTATATTTAACCAAAATGGATTCTTCTCACTACTGACTTTAGGTACTTAACAAAGATTTTTGTATAGAATATTTGAAGGATAAAATACCATTGTGATTTACAGTTATAATGTTCAATACCAATCATAAACAAGAAGCATGTGCAATTCAATATTTCTTCTATGAGCAGAAATGAAAACCAAAAATGGCTGTGTCTGGGAACATCTAAGAACCACTTTACAAATCACTACAGTTGTGGTTAGCAATTACTCTTTAGAGAAAATGTTAACTACAGAGAATATGGAGAAAAATCTTTTATGTAGTTTGTCAACACACTGGAGGCCCTGATAATGTAAGAGAACAGAATTTTGTCAATCTTGTTTCACAGATAAAATTTCTAAAAATGGCCAGAGTTTGCACAGCTTCTTCCTTTCCATAGTTTTCTCCTTTCTTTTCTTCTTATCCATAGCTTTCTTTCCATAACGCTGTGTAAAAATGCAAAACTTAATACATTCTAGTAGAATTGCTTGCAAAGTAAACTGGTTGATGTAGAATTGGGTAGAATAGTACCACCTTAAAACAGAATTAAGCTGTTGATCAAAATATAAAAAGGCACAATATTTATTAATTTAATGAATTTTAATCCCAATGCACTCTCTGAATCTCATCATCATATCAGAACTCATGCATGAAGGAAGTGTATATGAGTCAATTTCTTCATGTGAGCAGTTCTATTGCTTTCCATATGGATACTTCAGGGATACTGAGAAAGTTGCATGCATTAATATTTGCACAACAGCAGAAAAAATATAAATATAGCTTGTGTATTTATAATCAAGATTTTTTAGTGAAATAATGAAATAATTGAATTAAAGTCAATAGGATTACTGGAAATTAAAATGTTTCTCACATATAGGTAGTAATCACATTGACACATTCTGGCAAACAAACAAAGAGAAACAAAGAAAATAGAAAACAAAAAGCAGACCTCTTGAAAGATGTGTGTCTGTCTTCTGTTGTATTAGAAATAGTAGTTTCACTTCCTGTTTCAAATCAAGATGAAAAGATAAACCAGGAAGCACAGGATGGAGTGTTAGAGACTGTATCTAAAAAATCCAACAATAAAATGTACAAAAGAGAAGAAATAGTAGCTCTCCTGAGGTAATTGAAAAATATATATATACGTAAGGTCTCAAGAATAAATAAATAGGAATTAAACTGTACACCCATGCAGACATTTGAAAAAGTTTTATATAACTGCAGTTTATATAACTAATTTCTGCAGGGTACTGCAGCAATTAGTACCCTTACATTCAGTTATATGCAGTTCTTTTTTCCAGAAATTGATAACAAAAAAAGGCCACAACTCTGTATGGGCCATAAAATGACAACTGTCAGCATGATGCACCAGGCAGTTGTTGGTTTTCCCCAGTAAGAATGTGTACGGTAAATACATGTAAATAAAATATACATGAAAAGTCAGCAATTTAGTAAGAAAAGGCATTAAAAAAATTGCACACATTCTATTTGACTCTGCAGCAGTTTGAGAGCTAAAGCAGAATAAGGTTCATTTTTGTAGAATGAAGGAAGAGAATATATTAATAGAATCATAGAATAGTTTGGGTTAGAAGAGACCTTAGAGATCATTTTGCTCTAATCCCTCTGCCATGGCAAGGACACTTCCCACTAGTTAAGGTTGCTCAAAGCTCCACCCAGCCTGACCTTGAACAATTCCTGGGAGAGGGTACAACCACAACCTTACTGGGCAACCAGTTTTAGTGTCTCCCCAAACTCACAGTAAACAATTTCTTCCTAATATCTAGTCTAAATCTACACTCTTCCAGTTTAAAACCATTTTCCCTTGTCCTGCCACTACATACCTTTGTAAAAAATCCTTCCACACCTTTTCTGTAGCCACTCTTCAGGTACTGGAAGGTTGCTCCCCTCAGAGCCTTCTCTTCTCCAAGCTGAAGAGCCACAGCTCTCTCAGCTTGTCCTGGTATGGTAGGTGCTCCAGCTCTCTCACCATTTTCCTAGCCCTTCTCTGGAATAGCTGCAACAGCTCAATGTCCTTATGTTGGGAGCCCCCAAAACTGGATGCAGTATTCCAGGTGGGATCTCAAGCAAAGCCTCCCTTGGTCTGCTGACCACTTTTCTCTTGATGCATCGCAGGCTACAGTTGGCCTTTTGGGATGCACATGCATGTTGACAGCTCATGTTGAGTTTCTTATCAACAGATGCCCCTAAATCCTTCTCCTCGTGCCTGCTCTCCAGCTGTTCTCTGACCACATTGTATCTGTGCTTGGGGTTGGCTTGACCCAGGTGCAGGACCTTGTATGTGGTCTTGTTGGTGTGGGCCCACCTGTCAAACCTGTCCAGGTCTGTCTAGATGGCATCTTTGACCTCTTGTGTGTCAGCTGCACCACGCTGCTTGGTTTCATCAGCTAACTTACAAAGATGTTAAATACCAGTGGTCCCAGTACGGATCCCCGAGGAAAATCACTTATTGCCGGTCCACATTAGAACAGTGAGCTGTTAACTGCAGCTCTCTGAATGTGACTATCCAGACAATTCCTTATAACATGAGTAGTTCATCCATCAAATCCATTTTTCTCCAATTTGACAACCAGGATATCATGTGGGACAGCTTCAAATGCTTTGCACAAGTCCAGGTAGATGACATCAGTTGTTCTGCCTTTATGCACTGATGCTGCATCTCCACCATAAAAGGCCACCAAGTCTGTCAGGCATGACTTGCCCTTGCTTTTTTTCCCTCCTTGAAAATGGGGGTTGTGTTTCCCCTTTTCCAATCATTGGAAGCCAGCCATAGGAGGATCTAAGCCAAACAGTCACTATTTAACCAGTAGCAGCTCTTCCTACTACACATGTGGCCAGTAGAGGCTGGTTTCATGACAGGTTTCATCTAACATCCATCAGATGAAGAAGGTCAAACTTCAGTTAGGAATCAGAGAATAGGGAATAAATAATCATTCTGTTTGAGAAACTCTGTAGAAATTATCCCAAGGTAATGGAAAACATATACAGCAAATGCTCTGACCTCCTTGCAATTTTTATGACAACCTTCTCAGTGAAGATCCCAGAGGTCTTATGACTCATTATAGAGGAGGACCACCAGCATCAGCCGTAGGAGTTAGGAACATAACACTGGAGAAAAGGGGTAGATACCACAAAGTTTATGTGTAAAAATTGTAATTATATTGATATGTTTTTTTCTTCAATTGATGAGCCTTACTTGGAAGACTAGTAAGTCGACAGTCAGATCACTTCAATCAGCTGTCACACTGAAAAAGCAAAGTTTTGTTCCCACTTTGTAGCAAGCAGTTGGAACACTCAGACAAAAGTTTTTGTTTCTATTGTCATTCTTTCACTTTTAAAAATGGAATCAGACAATTTTTTTTTTAATTGCAGTATAATGGGTCAATCAAACGAGAGTACATACCTCAGAAGACAAAAAATATTAATTTAAAGAAAAAAACAATGGATGATTGAACTAAGAATAATACAGATAAGACAGAGAAATAAGAGCAGAAGGTATAAAGCACCTTGGGCACATACAGAGCTTGCAAATAGGACTTAAAAGCCATAGAACAATACAAAAGAAAACAAAACTGGAATACCAAATACAGACCTGCTGGCTTTTTTAATGAAGAAAGCAAATCCTAGAGGAGACTTCAACTTTGTCCATTTCCAACTTTTTAGAAAATGTCATACCTTCCCACTGATCTCTGTTATCGCCACAGTTTTTTGCTTGTTTGTTTGTTTGTTTGTTTGTTTTATCATCACTAGCATTCTTACATACGTGGAATTTAGCATTAAGTTTCTGGGCATCATACAAAAATTAAAATGCAAGATTTCCCAAGAAACATTAATTGAAATACAGAACAAAGCATAATTTACACAAAAACTGCTTATCAAAAGATCGGACAACTCAGCTGAGGTTTGAAATTGTAGTGTGTAATGCCTGCCAGCATTTTCCTCTTCTTCAAACAAACTTTTATTTTGTTTTCTTTTCTCTTTAGAATGAAAACATAGGTTTTCTGCTACTCATGCTAATCAAGCATGAAAGACTCAAAATGATTTAAATTTGCAGTTATTTTCACATAAATCATTTTATAATATTGGCCTTGAATCGTCCATATCTTCAAAAATCTAGTAAATTCAGAAATCATAAAATCTAGACTTTGAAGTTTAAACAGCAAATGTATTCTTCAAAATGAAGAGCACTCCAGGGAACAACTTCTAAGCAGCTCTGAAAAATGACACACTTCATTTTTTATATAGAGGAAAAAGTGTTCTCTCTTTCATCTCTGTCTCTGCCTTATGTAAGTATGTTGGCCTGAGACATCAGCTCCATTAAAGCAATCTTCCAAGGCCACAGTCGTAAAACCATGACAGTGGAATATATACCCTTCTTCATATTCATGTCAGATTACTTACCTTCCACATTCTTGTTTCACTTCCAGAATTGATAGTTTCATTTCTTTGACATGGTATGGTATTACCAGTGGTGTAAAAGTGAGGAATATGGAATTTGGAGAACTTTTATTTTTGCTTCTAGATATGCATTGTTTAAATTTATTTATGAACTGCATGGAATAGGCCTGCATAAGAAAACACAGTAGATAAAAGCCCTATACAGGCTTAAATTAATGGGAAGAGGAGGACTGATGTCTTGTGAGTTTACAAGTACAGCAAAGCAAACTGAAGCACATATTGGCTTTCTCACAGTCAAGTCATAACTTAACATTATTCTAAGAAAGGAAGATCCCCCAGCCTGCAGTCTGATCATACTTTTGTTGTAAACCTAAATAAAACTCTCAAATAATATTCTTACACCTTTGCCTCACAGCATCAATTTCTTTGTCTGTGGGAGAAGAGGAAAAATAATTGGCTTAACTATATTTTTTAAAATTTTATGTTTGCATTCACTCTGAGGTCACTATCAAGTATCTCTTCCTGATGGAACACTAGCTCCAGGACATTTTGATTCTCCTGTGGATGTAACAGTGATACTACCCTGACCAGATGCAGAGATTTGGGGATCTCAATAAGAAAGTTCTGACAAGAAACTACAGATTATACTAATCACATATTCTCAAGCTCTATGACCAAGGCTCAGTCGCTCAGATATGATTTATTCAAGGTCACTGATTCCTTGAGTATAATGTCTTCTGCAAGGCTGCCAGTACACTGTAGTACTGTTCTCTACTGTGTTATTATTTTGACATGGATGAATGTGTGTATAATATGTGCACTGAAAAAAAAAAAATCAAACTATACAATAGGAAATATAGCAAAGAAGATTCAATCATAAATAGAGAGATTTATAAGTCTGCTAAGTTCTATTCTTTTTTTTATATATTTCTGACTATACTTGTCAGGTTCAATAGGAGATTTGTCTGTTTTCAGGTTTTAAAAGATTGTGATTGAGAGTATACTCTAAAGGATCTTCAGAAGGATAACATTTTATGCGTTCCTCTCTTTCTCACTAGCATAACTTTTTAATTGGAAGTGTTATCCTCCCACAGATTTCTGATATGTGTGTTGTGAGAATATATCAGTAATAACAAAAATTAAACAAGCACCTCACGGTGTGACCATGAACATGATACGGAGAGAAGAGAAAATTAGGTTTAGTCTGGTTTTTACAATTGCTTATCAACGAATATCTGAGACATAGAGTTTTCACTCTTGCCATCAAAAAAATACCTACAGGCCAAAACTTCCCTTGTAGAAGCCTCATGAATTAGTTTACACAAGATTTCTGACATGTGAGGTATTTATTTAAAGCAAAGCAGACTTCTATGTGAAAGCTGTTCTGTGACTGAAGACAGCAGCTTGAATATATGTTTGTGCATACTTAAATTTTTGATGATGGAAAAGAGCAAATGCAAAGAGGGAACAGCTAAGGTTGAATTGACACAACAAAAATCTTTGAAGGTGGAAAAATAAAAGATGACAATATGTTTTGATAAAAATGCAGGTGTGTGAAAATTACACCCATAAATTCATCAAACAAGAGATGAGAGCAGTGACACTTAAGATTCATTCACAGAGTGATTTCTGTAAAAAAGGATTTGTTTAGAAAACTTTTCTTGCAGAAAATATATATTTTTTTATATTCAACATAGAACATATTTGTACATAGGAAATATTTATGCCAGAAATCAAATAATAATATTATATCATTTACAGACTAAAGAACTTACAGTTCCCTTTTCTCATTCTCCCTTTCTCTTGTATGATGATATAGAAAAGCTACATTTTCATTTGTTCTGAATAAAGAACAAGGATGCTCATGTTTGTGAAATAAGAGAAGACCGTGAATGAGAACACTCTGAAAACTGTGTAGTCTGAATGTATTTGTCTAGAAATAAAACGAACTGTATAGTTTGATCCCAACAAGAAGGTGGGTTTTCAAGCTGTGAAATGAGAAAAGATGATGATTGGCTATATTTTTGTTTCTTAATGAAACATAATACTTTAATATCTTTAAAGCTATAATGAAGTCAGAACAGCTAAAAGGCAGTATTAGAACATCTAAAAGGCAGGATAAGGGGCAGAAGGAGACAACGTTTTAAGAGAATCATTAATTGCTAAAAAGAAAAAAAATTGTCTTTCTCAGAGAAAGCACAAAAATCTAAACTTTCATTCATCTCAGATATTAGTTAATAAAATTTGGTAGAATTCCTGTTTTTGAAATTACTTACACTTTGAGCTTACATTTCCCTTTTTGCAGTGTTGGTTACTTTTTCTTTTGACATACTTAAATGCATTTCATGACAAGTAAATAATATTTATACTTATTTAGCATTAATCATTTATTTAATACGGGCTGATATGTATTAAAAATATTCATCAAAACAGAAATGAAAGGTAGTAATTTATTTTTGCATTGGCACAAGTTATTTATTCTGTTCACAGTTGAGACAGTTTTTTTGTCTCAATCACCTGGGAAATCAAACCCAACCATAAATAGCAGTTTTAAGGAGGTCTGTGTTGAGAATAGATACAAGACAAAACCTTAATATGGAGTTGGTAAGGAGTAGTACCTACAGTATACACTGATTTTCAGGATCCTTGCATTGATTCCTACCCATATGCAAGAATGAAATTCACACCTGGAAATATTCAGGATACTGAGTAGCACTGAGAAGGAGAATCAGCAGGCATTTTGCTAAGTTCTGGATAACTCTCCTTTTCTAATTGTACCTTGATGAAGAATGTGAAACACCACAATATAAAAAAGACTTATCCTTCTTCCATAAAGATGCACTCACTTACACCTGCAGATAATTTGGCCTTGCGTGACTACATAAGCTTTCCTGGTGAGCAGAAAGTCTCTGATTTGGTACTGGGGTGCTGCATGCAAAATGTAAAGCAGTTTCATTATAGTTGTAATAGATCTTGTTACTGTTAAGAAAGAAAATGTTATTCCAAGTGTTATTTTCAAAATGGAGGTTATATACTTATTTTGCTATGACAAAACTTAAAGTGCAACCACAACTTCAAGCATGCATTTTTTTCAGTTCAAATATTCAGAACTGCAATAATAATTTGAGTCAATTCTGTTCAGTGTTACAGTAACCTTGTGAGAAATTATATTGTTACAGTTTGCAGGGTTGAACTTCCATATTTAAACATACACTGCCACTACATTCATTACTTTTTATTTCATTACCGTGTCTCTAATTACATTGAATTCCACTGTAGAAATCTAAATTTCTTAAAAAAAAAAATCTAAACGTTACTTCTCAAAGTAATCCCATGGATCTAAGCAAACAATTTTTATGGCTATAGCTCTATTACTATTTACTTCTCTATAAGATTACGATATTATGGAATGTTATACTTTTTTTCTGCAAGAAATTAATAAACGCATGATCTAACACATACATACATACATTCCATACAAATATAAATACTTAACACAATAGGATATGTATTATATATGTTATCTTATGACAGTTATATATAAATGTGTATGTATTTAAGCAAGTGATGCACAAGCATTTACTCACCATCCATTAACTGATGCCTAGCTAGTCCACAAGCAGCAAGAGGCTTCCATATGAACTCCTCCCTTTTTCAGACTTTCCTTTTCCATGATGTCATATGGTATGAAGTATTCCTGTGGCCAGTCTAGGTCAGCTGTCCTGAGTCTGTCCCCTTCCATCTCCTTGGGACGCCTCAGCCTCCATGCTGGCAAGACACCAGGGGAAGCTGAAAAACTGAAATGTCCTTGGCTCTGTAAAGCACTGCTCAGAACAACGAAAGCATCAGTGTGTAACTTACATTGTTTTTCTACTAAAACCAAAATCCAGCATTTTACCAAGAAAAACAAAACTGTCTTAGCTGAAACTAAGACAATTTGTGATTTTGAAGTGTAGTCTCTGTAACTTTTTTTTTTTTTCCTAATAATTTTCCTATTTTATGATCTTCTGTCTACTTCTACTTTTCTCTCCTGAGTTATCTTATTGTGTTTTCTTTCTGCTCCATTCAGCTAACTCCTATCCATAAACAGTGCCCAGATTTCTTGTTCACTTTCACACTTTTGTATGGGATATTATGTGATTGATTACACCCATGGAAGCATTTTCCTTTGAAGGCAGTACTCATAAAATTAAGCAATTAATCTCCAATTTCTGCAAAGTTTATGGAATTACAAAACCTTGGAGAAGATCTATTCCATATTTGGAAAAAAAGGATTATTTGCTGAGCCTAGTCCTGAAGATTCAGGAAGAAGACAAAAGGAACTGCTCTAGAACTTCAAGAGATTTTCTGTAAGCATAGCTTGAATAGAGTTCTACATTTTTTTTTTTTTTATTTATCTACATATTTGTGAATATTTTTGTCTTAATGAGAAACTAATGTGAGGATTTATGCTTACAAGTAATTGCATTAAAAATAATCCAAAGTGATTCTATAGAGGATGATTTACACAACTTTAATTCACATGTGTATGACATGAATTCAGAATGAAAGCGTGGTATTTTATTGTGCAGAAAATATAGTGTATTCGAACAGTAGCAGTAGATAAACATGGACAAACTCATATAAGTGTATAATGCATAAGATTTGAATATGTTCTTAGAGATGTGTTTAAATATATGTAAATACAAAGGAACAACTAGGATGAATAACACCTGAGCTGTCTGAACAGAAACTCTTTAGCCATTTTTAGAGAAATGCTGTCATTTTAAGCAAAATAAGATAGGATCATTATTTCTGAGCTGAAAGATTATAATAGTTAGACATAAGTACTACGTATTTGCTGCAATGTTTTAGAAGTTTGTAAAACTCCTTTGCTTTTATTTTTGTTATGTTTGTTTTTTTTCTTAAATGAAGAGAACCTGTACTGTTAAAAATATTCTCACTGGGTAGAGAAAACAGACTAAAATATTAACAGCAATTTTTTTTTTTTAATTTAAGGTTCCATAAAATACAGGATCATATAACTGTAGGGTTTGGAAGGGACCTATAAAGATCATCTAGTCCAACACAAGTAGATTGCAGAGGAAAGCATGCAGATGGGGTTTTGAATATCTCCAGAGACAAAGACTCCACAGCCTCTCTGGGCAGCTTGTTCCAGTGCTCAGTCACTCATGTTTGTTTGGAACTTTCAGTGTTCTAGTTTATTCCTGTTGCCTTTTGTCCTATCTCTGGGGATGGGCTCCATCCTCTTGACACCCACTCATTACTTTATAAATATAATGAGATCCTCTCTCAGTCTTGTCTTCTCCAGGCTGAACAGTCTCAAATCTCTCAGCCTTTCCTCATGAGGGAGATCCTCCAGGCCTGTAGTTATCTCTGTGGCCATTTCCTTGTCTCACTCTGGAAATTTCCTGTCTTTCTTGAACTGGTGAGATCAGAATTGGAGATAATAATGCAGTTAATGAACTTCAAGAATACAGTTATAAATAATTAATGATCAGAAATAAAATAGTTAACAAACATAAAATATGAAAATTTAATGATATTCCAAATGTCAAGAGTTGTTTTTATATTTATGTCTATGTTACAAACAGATGTTAAACTCTTCCCAAACGGAAATACCTAACCATCATCAATAACAACTCGCAGAATATATGTTTTTTCATCCAAATGTAATGGCTCAGTGTCACGTAATTTAAGCCGATGCTGAATAGTATAACATACAAATGACAGATGGTTTCTGCCTTTGCTTCTCCCTTTTATATGATATATTTATGAATCACTATATTAGTAATCTCTGTAATTTTGAAAAAGATGAAATACATCTGTTTCTACTAGGAGCAATAACCCATTTAGAAAGGAAATTCTACTTACTTCATACAGACAGTCAAAACAAGTAGGAAAATTCTCCACAAACACCACTTATGTATAATTTAAATTATTTTTGTTAGAGTCAGTAGTAGTTGTTTAAAATATTGAATATAATAATAGTCTTCCTACTACTGAATCACATACTTCCAATGTTAGAATGTTCAATTGCTTGCAAAATATAGTTATTAGGTAGAAATACATTCTTCCCAAATACAGGGATCTGCATTTTATTTTAATGCTTGTGTGCCTTTCTGTAAAACGTAGGTGCATATATAATGAAAATATTTGATTAGAAATAATAAAACAAACAAAATGTACATGCCTTGGGAAAAAAAAAAATATATATATATATATATTTTCAAGCTATATATACATCTGCCTTTCCATTATCCATTTGATGAAAACTTGATGATGTCAGATGACGTTTGCTTGTTTTCTGAGATATGTTGTGGATGTCTAGCTCTGCTCCAGATCAGCTAGAGACAGCTTTAAAGATTCTCGAACAATGCAAATGTACATGTCCCAAGGAATGTAAATTGTTAATAATTGTTTTCTTCTCCCTATCAAAAAAAATCTGAAAATGATCTCTTAATTATTTTTCAAAATGTATATTACACATTTTACTCTATAGTTCTATTTGCCATTAGAAACAATTTCTGAAATTTCAGTCAGATCTAAATTTGGTAGAATCATGAATCCAAGAGCTATTTTTTCAGTCAAACAATTCAGAAGTGAAAATTACAGAACTTAGTCCTTACTTCATCTTTGGTGTTATTTGACTTCATACCTTACTTAAGCTTTTATGATTCTAAAAATCAGGTCACTGAAACTATCATCAAATAGAATGACACATAGAAACAGGGACGAACACAAAAGCTACTACATGAATAACATGTTAATCTGAATGTTTTAAGGATTAAAAATTCTTTTAAAATGCTAAAATGTTATTCCAGAACAATAAAATAAAAGTATTTGATCTTTTTATCATACTGACATATGTTTCCAAGGGACTCTGAAATGTTCAGTGGCTTATTTGGGCTGAAGAGCTTAGCATGTGATTTTATGCTGCATGTGACTTTGAAATTATTTTGAATGATTTTGAATATATCAGGAAGACTTGGACAAGAGATAAAAGGATTCATTTCTGAAAATTACAGAGAACACTAAAAAGTTACAGGGGAAGAAAAAATTTTAGAAATCAAGACAAAAGACAAAATTTGAATTGAAACAGTGTTCCTAAGTAAAGATTCTTATATTCTTTACATGAATTAACAGGTTGTCAACAGGTGAGCACCTAGCAGAGTTCTATCCTGTATCTGTTCCAAAATTTTCCAAAAAGTGCTTCAGAGGCTGACGAGTACTGTATTGCGCTTCTTCTTGAAGATATATTATACTGAGGAAGAAAAAAGTCCCTGAAACATAAAATTAATATGACACAGTTTCCTTAGTCACAAAAACAACTTAGCTCAATGTTATTTTTTCTCTAGATCACCGTTAATTCAGGGAAAAGAAAGAAAAAGGAAGGAAAGAAAAAGGAAAAATACTTAAGAAATTCTTCAGGGAAGATATATTTTTGATTACATACATTTTTTACAACATATATACTTTACAAAATAAGAGTACCTAGAAAATTATATAGTCAGTAATAACTGTCAAATGGTCCTAATACTTATTTTAAGACTAAAGGAACATACTAATGTTTAATGTGTCCTAGGTTCTGAACAAATCATTCTTCTCTTCTGACAGAGTAATTCTATTTGGGTAATATGCCCTTGATACCTAGGCTACATCTAATTGAATCACTACTTATTACCATCAAGCAAAGCAGTATTCAAATATATATAATTTGTTTCAGATCTGTCATCTAACACAATATGAAATACGAAGTTAGTGTCTATGTGAAAAATGTAAATCAGAGTATACATAACTTTTAAAAATACAAGCATAATAAAAGCAATTTATTGAAAAAGTAAATAACTTCCATTATTACAGTGCTATTAAGCAAATAAAAGGCAATTTTGTTTCATGGAAATACATCATTTGCCAATAACCTTCTTCAGCCTTTTTATGTGAAGTTTGTAAGGCAGCATAGAGACCTGGCATAGCCATTTTATATGTCAAAACCTTGTAGTAATCTGTTTGTATGCTGGTAAAGTCAAAGTCTTACCACCCAAAAAATATAAATCATATTCATTTTGAATTTCTTGAGATAAGATTTTACCTGGGAAAATTAACTGTATCTGAATACAGTTATATAAACTATTCCCGAACAGGAGACCTGACCCACTCTAACAGCACAATGTCCATCCAGACCTGGATGCAGTACTCCAGCTGGGATCTCATACGAGCAGAGTAGAGGGGCAGAATCACCTTCCCCAACCTGCTGGCCATGCTTTTTTTGATGCAACCCAGGATACAGCTGACCTTCAGGGCTGCAAGCACACACTGTCAGCTCATGTTGAATTTTTCAACAACTGACACCCACAAATCCTTCTCAGAGCTGCTCTCAGGCCATTCTCCACCCAACCTGTACCTGTGCTTGAGATTGCCCCGACCCAGGTGCAAGACCTTGCACTTGGCCTTGTTGAACTTCAGTAGGTTAATGTGGACTCACCTACCAAACCTGTCCAAATCTGTCTGGGTTGCTGCTTTTACCTCTTGCATATCAGCAGCACGACACTGCTTGGTTTCATCCGTGAACTTGCTGATAGTGCACTCAATCTCACTTTCCCTGTTGCCTACAAAGATGTTAAATAACACTGATCCCAATACCAATCCCTGAGGCATGCCACTCATCACCAGACTTCACTTAGACATAGAGCCATTGATTGCAATTCTCTGAATGTGACTGCAACTCTTTGAATGTGACCATCCAGACAACTCCTTATCCAGTAAGTGGTCCATCCATCAAATCCATTTTTTCTCCAATTTGGTGGCCATGATGTTATGCAGGACAGTGTCAAACACTTTGTCCAGGGAGATTATGTGTGTTGCTTTTCCTTTATTTACTAACACTGTAAGTTCATCATAAAAGGCCACCAAGTTTGTTAGGAATAACTTGCCCCTGGTGAAGACATGTTGGTTACCACCAATTACCTCATCTTTATTTTCCATATGCCTTATTTGGGCCTTCATGAGGATCTGCTCCATGATCTTAACTGGCACAGAGGTGAGACTGACTGGCCTGTAGTTCCCTATATCTTCCTTTTTTTCCCCTTCTTGAAAATGAGGGCTATATGTTTCCCTTTTCCAGTCAGTGGGAACTTCACTAGGCTGCCATGACTTTTTAAATATGATGGATAGTGGCTTGGCAACTTCATCCAATAGTTCCTTCAGAGCTTGTGGATGGATCTCTTTGGGTCCCATGGACTTGTTCATCTGCAGGTTCTTTAAAGGATCTCAAACTTGATCTTCACTTACAGCAGGCAGATCTTCCTTCTCCAGGTTCTTACTGTTTCCTTCTGCAGTTTTCATGGTGTGGCTAGAACTCTTGCCGGTGAATACTGGGGCAAAGAAGTCATTGAGCACCTCAGGTTTCTCCATATCTTTTGTGACCAGGTCTCCAAATTTCATCCAGAGAAGGCACATGTATTCCTTGGCCTTCCTTTTATCACTGATAAAGCTTTAGAATTTCTTCTTGTTCTTCTTTACATCTCTGACTATATTTAAATCTAGGTTTTAGCTTTCCTAATCTGACTCCTGTCTGCTTGGACAGCATCTTTGTAGTTCTCCCAGGTGACCTGTTTCTACTTCCTCTTCCTGTTGTTTTTCATTAGCATTTAAGTAAGTCTAGGAACGCCTTGCTGATCCAAGGAGAATTCCTGGCGTTCTTTTCTGCCTTCCTCTTTCTTAGGATGTACTACTTCTGGGCTTCAAGGAGATGTTCCTTGAATACTGAAAATGAATGCAAACAGCAGTCAGTTAATATTTCATTCTTTATACAGTGAAAATTCTGGCAATAGCATCAGAAGGACCAAAAGCTTTCATTCTATATACTGAGATTTTTAATTCAGATAGTGCACTTTGAAGCATGTAGCAACAAATAACCAAATTCTCAAATGAGTGAGGATTTCTGTTGGGGAGTACAAGTGGTCTCAACATTTTATCTATTGTGTCCTGGTAAATACTTGAGTTATTAGCCTCAATTATGTATTCACTATCTAGAAATAGTGCTTACTATTTCTAGAGTACGGCAGTATTATTTATTGCTCCATGCACCATTGTTTGTGTTTCAGGATAATATGAAGATACAATTGTATTTTCAATTTGTATTTCAAATTTGAAATCTTGCTTATGTATGTGCAGGGGCAAGGGATTAGTTGGATTTTCATCATTCTCAACTTTTATGCATATCACACTGGAATAACACTCAGGCATTTCCAAGAAATTGAGTCTATTGCACAGCATTTTTAGTATTTGCAAACTTTCTTTTTACTGAATTTCAGAACAAATGGCAAAATCTCAGAGAGTTGAAACTATATATTATTTTGCTCTCTTCTGAAATGAGGCATTCTAAAATTACTTAGGTGTTTCAGCTGAGATTAGTTTTGTTCTGGCCTTCCATTGCTGTTTATCACTGAAAGGACTTATGAAAAGTCACAGTAAGTCATTAACTGAAGTGAAACAAGGGCAAGCCTGAGGCAGTTCCGTCATAAACCTGAATGACCATTCAGCTGCTGGACTTCATTTATTTATCTACATCTCAGCCAAAATGCTATGTTTGTGGGCCTAGAGTTGAGTTTACTATATTACTCATGTCATGGAGCTTTGAGGCAATGGAGCTCCATGGAGTATCAATTACATAGGCAGAAGAGTCAGGTATGGGAGTTGGGAGGCAAAAAAATTTGGACAGAAATCTAACAGGCTGTACCGTCTCCAAATCATGTTTGTTCTGTCAGAATAATTGAAGTCATTACATTATGGTGAAAGACTTATTTTGAGATAGTAGTACTTCACTGATAGAGAAACATTTCATTAAAGAATTTCCAGCTAACATTACTAATTACTTATTAAAATCAGACTGAACTCGAACCACACAATATTTGTTAATTTGCTTGCTTTATTTGTTTTCTGCAGTGAGATATTCCCATTTGAAGAGAATGTCTTGTTGTTCTGATGAATGCCATTCTGCTTCTGCACAACCTTATGTGAAAGCCAACAAAAGCCTCTTGGATATCATGAGTTTATATCACCTTGTTGTCCCTTTCTGTTTGCTTATCATCATTCTTTCTCCACTTCCTCAGTCCCTACTTGTGAATTCCTACTCTCTCAGGACATATAGAAGATTACACCTATTATTATTCAATACAGGATGACCTTTTCTTCACAGCTAAGCTCTGCTGGCCATGGAAATTATAAATCTGATTAACTTCATATAGGCAACTGTTTAATTCAGTATGAGATAAGGCAAATACGCTTTCCACTGGCTAACTGCAAATTGATCTAATTTCTTGCAGAGTAATCTCGCATTATTCCTTCTAGAAGATGAAAAGTTACAGTCTATGGTTCTCAAGCTCAAATCAATATGGAATGGATATGAATCAAAAGTCAGATATGAATCAAAGATTTTATATTGATCTCTAAAAATTAAGAAGCATTTTCTTAGAAGGTAATTATTGTCAACTGTTATTTGAATTTCAGACTATGTTAAAACATATATTTGATACAGGCCACCAAATTGGCTAAATTAAAGTAGACCTTGCACATTTATTGTATGTGTTTTACTCCAACATTGACTGAATTTGTTACTTAATAATACAGAATCAAATGTTCTTGAAATTAAACATTAGCAAAGGTTGACTGCAGTGGCAATTAAAATTAAGCTACAAAGCTGTGATCTTAAATAAATTAAGTACTGCAAAGAATAGAGGAAGATACCTAGATACCTAGTCAGGCTTGGTGATGTAATGATTTGGCATAGCTAATCATTAGAGTCCTTAAAGACTATGATGATGTTCATTAACAGATCTGGCAGCACCAAAAGACTTTTCTTTCTCTAGATTGTGTCTTTAGACAATTCCTTTCAATAAATTATCAGTTCATCTCCATTGCAGATGGGACTTCTTTTTTTGTTAATATAGTGTGTCAACTGAATGTTTCATTTGTTGCAGTGGTGACTCTTCCCTTCTTCCAGTTTTAAATATTCAGTTGTACTATTTGTGCTAGTTCCTTATAGATGTTATTTGCATGCTTTATGATGCGATATTTTTCCTGTCCTTTCTTCTTCTGTGCAGAAAGCTGTGGCTAAAAATTCCTAAAACATGAAATACAAGTTTTCAATTTTTTTTTTTTTTCCTGCAATCATAACATTAGAAACCACACAGCGCTCTAAGGTCTTTAAAAGAATTCAAAATTTTGTTTTCTGCATGCCATGCCATGCCATTCCTATTCATATGAAATATTTTATTGTAATCAATTTGGAATTGCAAAACCATAAAAATCTATAGGTCATATATGGAATTTTTTTTCAATTTAAATCCAATTTATTTATTGTTATATATGCTATCATTTAGCTGTTTTTTGGTCTTTTATCTTAAATCACCTTCTTTGTTAGTATAAGATAAGTGCATGATAGGAAATTTTAGTATTCACAATATTTGATATTCACAGATTTTCACATGCTATGTTAAAAATTAACTTAGAAATAAGATCAAAGTTATGATTGCTTTCTGTCTCACAGTTATTGCAGTGAACACTTTCCAGTTTAAAACCTTCATAACAGCATTGGTCCCTATAGAAATTATAGACACTTTCACTGTATAGGATACACTACCATTCTCAAATGGTCATATTTTTCACCCTCTTCTTGTTTGCTATGATGTAAGTGACTACAGGAGATGCAAGGGGATAAACAGTGTCCATTATGAGATTATATACTTTATGCTTTTTGTTTATATATACAGCTTCTTTTAAGTTTGAAGTAGTATATTTGCATTATTACTAATAGTGTATTAAGATTATAACATAATTATGTAATTAATTTAAATAAAATTTTCATAGAATAAATGCTGTGCTTGACCTTATATTCACATACCTTATATTCATAACATTGTATGTCTGCAAAAAAGTTCTACATAGAAGAGATTTAAGTAGATTTAGTAAGTGCGAGAAATCTATTTTTGTGATATTAACTGTGAATGCAGCTAATACAGTTTTTGGTTTACACTAACATAACTTGAAGATCAATACTTAAATTGAAACACTTTAGGTGGAATCCTTACACTCTCTCCATAGTTCCTTGTGGTCATTTTTATTTTGAAGATTTTTTTTTCTTTTGGTAAAACTTAGTCACTCTACATGTGTTTCCATAATTCATGAAATTATCTGTAATTGCGTAATTAGTGTAAATACGTTCAATCACATTTACAAGATATAATTGAAAGTGCAGTGCAATAACTGTGAAGAGCAATGTCATAATGGAATATCTAGTAAAATTCCTAAATATATAGTTTGTGAATATTCAGAAATAGGTATTGAAAGCTGATTATCAAAGACATTTAAATGCCAATGGTAGGCAAATTCTACAAGAATAACTCGAACTGATCAAGAATACCCCAATAAAACAATTAAAATCTGAAATGATTTGTAGAAGACACTTTTTTGCCAAATTGTATGTAATATTTTTATTGTTTGGCAGAGACTCTAAAGCAATGTAAAATTGGGTATACATTGGGTCCCTATGGTTAGTTGCAGGCTTGTATAGACTTTTGGTGTTTTAGAACTAGATTTTATGAGTTGATTCTGCCCCTCTACTCTGCTCTCATGAGATCCCACCTGGAGTACTCTGTCCAGTTCTGGGGCTCTCATCATAAGAAGAACATCAAGCTGCTGGAGTGGGCCCAGAGGGGGCCACAAAGATGATCAGAGAGCTGGAGCACCTTCCCTATGAGGGGAGGCTAAGAGAGTTGGGGTTTTTCCACCTGGAGAAGAGCGAACTCTGAGGGGACCTTATAGCAGTACCCAGTACCTGAAGGGGGGCTACAGAAATGCTGGGGAGGGATATTTTACAAGGGTATGTAGTGATAGGACAAGGGGAAATGGCTTTAAACTGGAAGAGGGAAGATTTAGACTAGATATTAGGAAGAAATTATTTACTGTGAGTTTGGGGAGACACTAAAATTGGTTACCTAGTAACAATGTGGATGCCCTCTCCCAGGAATTGTTCAAGGTCAGGTTGGATGGGGCTTTGAGCAGTGTGGTCAAGAGGGAAGTACCCCTGCCTACAGCAGGGGGCTAGAACTCAGTTATCTTAAAAGTCCCTTCTGACCCAAACCATTCTATGATTCTGTAATTCTTTGTTACATTTTCTGTCAGCTAACTACAATTGCAAAATGCAAATGAAATATACATATATGTTTGAGAGAGTTCAATCAAATGTGTAAGGAAGGAGGGCTGACAAAATACCTTCACCTCCCTTGTGTAAGTGGGGAAGAGGTAGCATTTAGCATTATTCCTTTGAAAGGACAACCAACTAAGGCATGCTTGACAAAAGTGAATACTATGAAAAGACTGGAGAACTTACTAACTATGACATTCAGATCTATATCTTCATTGTTACCACACTATGCATTGGAGTCTTACATACAGGCACAGTGTATTCAAATGCATTCCTAAAAGCAAACAAGAATGAAAAAATCCTCATGTTTTGCATTTCATTTTTAAGTCTTTGTGTAAGAATACAAAATATTGTGGTGAATAGCTCCTCAGTCAGAATTCGGTCACAAATAACACTTTAAGACCTCCATCTCAAAATAAATGCACACAACTAATTGTACATCGAGACTTTTTTTTTTTTTTTTTTTTGTTTTTTTTTTTTAAGGGATTTCATCTTTCACCCTATTTTAATATCCATTCAGCTTCTTGCATATCTGTTGCCTTTTCTTCGGCAACCTCTGATTAACGTCCCGTCGTTAGGTGCTCAGACAGCCATGGCCAAATCACACGCTTTTGTGACACCAATGTGGTGAGCGGCAAAATGGCGTTTATTGCAAGCAACACACTCTTCTTATAGTTGTCCCTTATATCACAGTGCTACCAATCACCCTTGCTACGGTTATCTGTGCCCAATAGACGTGTGGCATGTCTTGTCTTGCCATGTCTCATCATGGTTTCTCATGAGTCAAGGAGCCCCTGCAGAGCCTGTTGACTTCCACAGCCCCCCTTTCACGTATTTGTTAACCATGCAAGGGGCCCACACAGATCCTGTTATGCCTGGTGACCTTGACAGCCCCCGCTTTACGTATTTCGTTGACTACATCTCTAACTTGCGTATTTTGTTAACTACATCTCCCCCTCCCTAAGCTCAAGCAAATCTACTACAACTCAAGAGGACCCTAACTGCCTACACCCCGAAATCCCAGCATTGTGCCTATACATGCCATTGTCCTCTTGGTTAAGCCTTTTGCCCTGTTACATCGCGATTCACCAAATAATCCTACCCTAATGTCTTAAACCATACTTATATATGTAATATACCTATATGTCTATATAATATGACTATAAGCGTAAAGCGTATTAATATTAGACCTAATGCAACTATAACTGAATACAGAATAGAGTTAAACAGAGTTAAACATGCCTGTAACAACGCGTATGCGAACCCAGTTACAATCTTTCGAGAAGCCTATGGTATTCCAGGCATTGATTGCTTAAACGTTATTGCAGACAGTTCATGAAGCATGGTGCGCAAATCACGATGCAGGTCTCACACCGCTGAGCAGGGGGAGGTCCTATCCCATCACATCCCGAGTCCTCGCCTTCTTCGCCTGCTACGACATTTCTCCCATGCTCAGGGAAACCCTGCTCTGTTATATCGCGAAGTGCCTGATAGTTCTACCCTAACAGCCTAGCAGCCTACTGGCCTTAAGATGAGTCTTACAAGAGGCAATGTAGTGCATCCTTAGATAACGCTAAATCGAGTGGGACACTCGTTTCAGCAAGTGCCACGTCTTTATATAATATAACTATAAGCACTAAGCATAGTAATACTAAACCTAACACAACTACGATCGGGTGTAGTATGGAGTTAAATATCCCTGTTGCTGTGGGAGACCATCCAAAAAGCACTTCCCACCAGTGGTGCTCTCCGTCCTTCTTTACTCCCTCTAGGACACAATGTATCTCTTCTGTGTCATGGTGAACAGTGATCAAAGTTTTCTGTTCATTCCCTCTGACACGTTTCAGCGATTGGTGCAGGTCATCATGTTGCAAAGGCTTCCTTACCAAGTTCCTTCCTTGCTAAGCCAAAGTCAGATTCATCCCACTTGGAACAGGTGATAGGTCTTTAATCACCGTGTAATTAGCCTGCAAGAACTGATGTGATGTCACCGACACTTAATAATTAAAGCCACATCCGAAGCAAAGGCAACACATATCCATGTTTGTGTCCAGCCCAGTCACTGAATCTCCTTTTGTAGATGTACTCTTTACTCTTCATAACGCTCTTAGACATATAACATGAGCTTTGTTGAAAACAACAACAAAAATAGTATCTGTGTGAATGTTCTGCTTTCTCCTGTGACATGGTCCCAGCACTGAAGGGAAAAAGAATCAAAAAGATTCACTTTGAAATGTTTTCCAGTCAATATTTTTTACCAGGCTGTAGAGTATTAAATAATTCTGGCACCATAGTTAGTATGTGGTATTTTTCCTCCCAGTAAGACACTGAATGAAAGTTCATACATAAATTTTTAATCAGGAAGAGATTAGCAATAAATGTATGTTTCTCCCTTTTATTTTAAGTACTTTTTCATAGTATTCCAGCTGAATGAAGACTGGTAATTCTCAAAATACTCTGACTGCATTTTCTTAATTCCTTGTAATGCTAAAAGACTGAAGGATTAATGACATGAGTAGTCTCTAATCCCCAGTATCCAGTGTCTCTTTCAAGAAAGTTATTTGATGATGCTAAACGTAGCACATATACAATAACATAAACAAGGATTTAGCATAAGAATCAAAAAGCAGAAGATAAGAAGAGAAGTCTTTCATAATAACAAGCTTTCAGACAGTGAATTGCTGAACTCTGGGACGGACTGGTTTCATACATGATTTTAGAGCATGAGCTCATTTAAAAATTCTTATTTTACAATGATTACTGTGTTACTGTTCCCCTACATAGATCCGAGACACTAGCTTTTTAGAAATTGAATTCAAGCATCATTTGATACAGATATTAAAAGTACAAAGGTATTAAAAAGTATATGTTTAATGACGACTTACGTAGGCCAGGATTTATCCGAATCCACAGTTAGAAGTTCCTAATTCTCTTTGCTAGTATCCTCAAACTCAAATTGAGCAGAAATTTTTGCTGACCTGCTTTAACTGTTTTATCACAATTATTCTCAGAACCAGGCATATTAAGTACCAGGGGTATTTACTGTCAAAGAAGGCTCCTGAAGCTTTTCTGAAGCAGCACCCACTAGCAGATAAAGCTGATAAACAAAGCCTCAAGAAAGACTCTCAAGTTATTCAGTCAGAAATGAAATTGCTTTTTAAAACTAAATGCAAACTCTGGAACCATGCAAAAATGATTATACTCTATTTTACAGGTCAAAAAATTAAAAAACACACATATAATCCTAACAATTGCCAGTTGAAGGCTAGAAATAGTACTTCTGCAATATTAACTGAAGAAGTAGGTCACTAAATTAAAAGTTATCGAGCAAGCACACAATTTGTTCCATTGAAACAGACATCATGCAAAATAGCAGGCTGTCAGGAGACAAATCTGTGAAAGCTTTTACGGACATGGTAATAAATGATAACATAGTCAAAGCTCACTTACAATCACAATTGCCAAACGGAGTTTTTTCAGTTATTGATGCTACAATGTTCACCGTTTGTTTATTTTCCCTAAGTTTTTGCTTTCCTAATAAAAGCAAAGATAAGGGAGACTGACCTCTGCTATCTTTTTTACTTTCATGTGGTAGCAAGATATTAGCAAGGAATAATTACAATGTTTTCCACAAATCATTCAAGTAAGGAATTTTTGTTCTGTATGAAAAATATAAATGTAGGAAAAGAAGATTCCAGGTTCCAGGGGAATATTTTTGAGCATTACTTCCTTGTGAGGCAGAAAATAATGCTATAATTGCAAAGTATTTATTATATTTCTCCATTTTCGGAGATCAAGTCATTTGGTAAGTATTTCAAGTTTATGCATTCAGTGCTTTAAGATTTATCTACTTGACATCAATCACACACATACTTCTATAAATTTCAGTTAAGTGGGCATTAAAGAACATAAATTGCTTGATCAGAAATCTAGTGACCCTCACTTCATCATTCTTAGTACTGCTTTCTGTATTTTACATATTCAGTGTAAATAAGTTCCCACTGGTATAGAGCACAAATTTAGATCATTCTTCACATGTAGCTTTTCATTTAATAAAATGCTTGAATCTCATAATATTTGCATATTGTTCAAATAATTATCCAATTCTTCCACACTCAGGCAAACCTATCTTTGCATGGTTAAGATGTGGAAAGTCGGACCTATGTGCCCCTAATATTAGATGCATTCATAACTTGGACGTTGTTTCATAAAATGTTAGAGAATATTTTTTAAAATGAAACTCTGATTCTACAAACCTATGTTCATAATAGTACTGATCAATAATCCAATCAGAATAAACTCAGCAGAAAGGATACCGTTCCTACCGTATTCTCTCTCTTGCTGGATCAATATCTGAGCCATCAGCTACAGTCCAGTACTTGTTGGAAGAAAATGCGAGTCATTATCATCTGAAGGCTATTTAAGAAGTGATATGGAGATAATAGAAAGCCTCAATGCTCAGTACCTGTGTTACAAGTATCTATATAAGAAAAATCATCATCACAGTTGGCATATCTAAGGCTATTCCAAGACATTAGCAAAGAATGAAATGTACTGATGCTAGATGCTTTTATCCACAGCAGATAGTTTTTCGTTTAAAATTCCCATGTCACTGCAATGACATCAATCTAGTACAAAATGATTGATGCTACATTAGCTACTAGAATGTCTAAATCTACTTGTCAATGCTTTACCCTGACAAAGTGATTCTTTATTTCAACAAAAAGAAAAATCAATAAGACAGCATGGAAAATCACTAGCCATTTCTGTCCATGATGTAATTTCCTGGGGAGACACAAAAACAATGATTTTCAGAGTCATTTTTAACACAAAATTCATGAACAAGCTATATAGCATTCATACCTTATGAAGAATTTTTGAAAGAAATTAATATGCCTATGAAACTGACACTACCATCAACTATTGAATATCAGTTTGTAGAATGTGTACATTTTATTAAATATATATGTATATATTAATGCCATGTGTTTTTGTTAAATAATCACCCATCACCTGCTTCACAGAAAAGGACTCATGCTGTCCATACAAATCCAGGAAGAGGAAAAGATTGTTGGCTGCCAACATGGCCAATGCCATATGTGAGTAATTTACCTAGAGTGACAAATATGACTTATAACCATTTAATGCTTATTACATGCTTATGAGAATTTATGTATGATTGTATTAAATAATCCCTACTACAGTCCATCAGAAATGGTTTCTTCCATCACCGGTAGTAATTTGTGCTGTTTTCTGGATGCACAGGTTTTCTGAAAGCAATAATTATCAACAGCAGTTGCAGAAAGATTGGTCATGCAATAGTTAATGGAATAGTTTTCTATTCATTGTAGGATACTGTAAAGCTAAGAAAGGATGCTGTAAAGTAGGAAGCTGTAAATCCAGAAGGCAAACTTTGACCTGTTCAGGGGTCTCTTGGGAGTTGCTCCTTAAGGGTAAAGGGCTCCAGGAAGACGCAAGAACAGGCTGTCCCGGAATGCTGTAAGGTGAGCTGAAGGGGAAGAAGACCAGTGTGGATGAGCTGAGAACTATTGTTGATTCTTTGGAAGAAAAAGACAGTCTATGTCCTAGGGGCAGGCTACTTGGGGAGATTACAGGGAAGTTGGTAAGGTATGCAGGGTGGAAGTTAGGAAGTCAAAAACCCAACTTGAACTCAGATTGGCCACTAAAAGAGAATAAGAAATTATCAGTGGTAAGAGAAAAACCAAGGAGAGTTTCCACAATTTACTTGATGCAGCAGGGAATGTGACCACTGAGGATAAGGAGAAAGCTGAGATCCTTTTTACATCTGCCTTTAATAAGGCAGATCAGTTATCCTCAGGGCACTTTACCCCCTGATCTGGAAGTCTGGGATGCTTCACAGAATACACTCATGATGATTCAGGTAGAGACATTTAGAGAACTCCTCCTCCATCGGGACTGTCACAAGCCCGTGGGACCAGATGACTCCATCCTAGGGTGCTGAGGGAGTTGGTGGGGGTGATTGCTGAGCCACTCTTGGCCATCTACCAGCACTCCTGATTATCTGGAGAGGTCCCAGAGGGTTGGAGTCTTGCCGATGTGACTCACATCTACAAGAAGGTCAGTAAGGAGGATCCAGGGAACTACAGGCCTGTCAGCCTGACCTCGATACCAAGGAAACTTATGGAGCAAATCATGTTGGGTGAGATCAGAAAACACATGCATGGACATCCAGGAGATCAGGCCCAGCCAGCGCGGGTTCATGAAAGGCAGACCGTACTCGACCAACCTCATTTCCTTCTATGACTGGGTGATCAGACTGCTCTATGAGGGAAAGGCTGTTGACGTAGTCTACATAGACTTGAGCAAAGCCTTTGACACGGTCTCTCACAGTATTCTCCTGGGGAAACTGGCTGCCTGTGGCCTGGATGGGTATGCCCTTCATTGGGTAAGGAACTGGCTAGAGGGCCATGCCTAACTGGCAGTAGTTAATGGAGTCCAGTGAATTAGTTAATAGAGTCCAGCTGGTGACCCATTACAAGTGGTTTCCCCCAGGAATTGGTACTGGGGCCCATCTTGTTTAATATCTTTATTGATGACCTAGATGAGGGGATTGAGTGTACCCTCAGTAAGCTTGCAGATCACACCAAGTTGGGAGGTAGTGTCAATATTCCTGAGGGTAGGGAGGCCCTTCAGAGGGATCTAGATAAGCTGTATTGCTGGGCTGAGGTGAATGGGATGAGGTTCAACAAGGCCTGCTGGGTGCTGCACTTTGGGTACAACAACCCCGTACAGCATTATAGGCTTAGGGATGAGTGGCTGGATGACTGTGAAGAAGAAAGGGACCTGGGGGTGTTGGTTGATGCTCGGCTGAACATGAGCTGACAGTGTGCCCAGGTGGCCAAGAGGGCCAATGCCATCCTGGCCTGCATTAGAAATAGTGTGGCCAGCAGGAGCAGGGATGTAATCATCCTCCCATATTCAGAGCTAGTGAGGCTGCACTTCAAGTATTTTGTTCCCTTTTGGGCCCCTCACTATAAAAAAGACATTGAAACCCTGAAACATCCAAGAAGGGCAACAAAACTGGTGAAGGGTCCAAAGCACAAGTCTTATGAGGAGCAGCTGAGGGAGGTGGAATTGTTTAGTCTGGAGAAGAAAAGGCTCAGGGCAGACCTCATTGCACTCTACAACTTCCTGAAGGGAGGTTGTGATGAGGAGGGGTTTGCCCTCTTCTCCCAGGCAACAAACAGGACCTGAAGAAATGACCACAAGTTGTACCAGAGGTGGTTTAAATTGTACATAAGGAAGAACTTTTTCTCTCAGAGAGTGGTCAGGCACTGAAGTGACTGTCCAGGGAGGTGGTGGAGTTGCTGTCCCCGTCCCAAGCAGTGTTCAAGAAGCGTCTGGATGAGGAGCTACAAGATATGGTTTATTAGCTTGTGGTAGTAATGGTAATGGGAGGATGGTTGGACTGGATAATCTTGTAGGTTCTTTCCAACCTTCTATCAATTCCATGTATACAAAGCTTATAGCTATCTACATGTTAACACACAGACACACACGCAGAAATAGTTGTAAGACAATTTCAAATACTGTATTCATTGCACCTTTCTTACAGATCTGATAGAAATCTCATGTTTTATATGTCACTATATATTTATATATATATATTTATATATAAAGATTTATAAATCTACTATGTATAGACAGTAAAAGTCTGATTAGGAAATATGGACTAAAATGAAAATATTAGGTCTGTCAAATCTCCATGACTCCCTCAGACAGTGCTTTTTTTTTTTTTTTTTTTTTTTTTTTCTAAATGCAGAATCCTTGTAGCACAATGTTCATATTACTAAGGAGGTGTACAGCCAAGAATTTAGCATTCCTGTACAGAGTTCAAAATGAGCTGGTATAGGGTTAATTTCTTCATAGCAGTTAATTTGGTGCTGTATTTTTGGATTTAGGATGAAAATAATGATAATATACTGATATTTCTGTTGTTACTGAGCAATGCTTGCCAAGGCCTTTTCAACACCTTGCACCATTCTTGACTGTGGAGAGGATAGGGGTAGACAAGGAGCTGGGAGGGAACAGAACCAGGACAGCCTACATAAACTGGCCAAAGCGATATTCTACATCATATGATATTGTACGCAGCAGTAAAAGCTGGAGTAAAGAAAGTGAAGGGGAAAATACCCAGAGCAGTGACATTTTTTTCTTCCAAAATAACCATTTCTTATGATGGGCCCTGCTTACCTGGAAAGATCTGAACACCTTCTTCACAATGGAATTAGTGAATGAACTCCTTGTTCTGCTTTGCTCTGCTTTTTTGTTACGTAGTAGACTGTCTTTATTTCAAGCTATGAGTTTAGTTTCCTCACATTTTCCTTTCAGATCATCTACTCCATCTCACTGAGGAGTGAGGAAGAAACTGTAAGGCACTGTTGCCTACTGGAGTTAAACAGCCACACCAGTTTAAGTATGAACTAAAATGAACTAAAATAGACCTGGGAATAAAACATACAATTAAAGTATATTGCACACACAATATAAAAAAAAAAAGCCCTACAAAAATAGAAGTGCAAAATCATGATTTTTTC
This sequence comes from Centrocercus urophasianus, assembly GCF_019232065.1. NCBI lineage: Eukaryota > Metazoa > Chordata > Aves > Galliformes > Phasianidae > Centrocercus > Centrocercus urophasianus. Next base: position 25,478,999 of record NW_024884364.1, read on the forward strand.
ATTGGTTTTCCATTGGTTGAGAAGGATAGAGAAATTCATGTAGAATTTAAGAATTTTGCTTTCAAAATTTTTCAAAATAAATCATTACCTTAATTTTTATAACAGTATTAACAGTAGTTAATTAGTCAATAGCTGGCAACATAAGAAAGTTGAAATGAAGGATTTTGATAAATACCTGGGATGCATATTCATCTTTTTTTTTTTTTTTTTTTGAGCTTGGAGGAATGGAAGGGTGCAAGGTAATACCGTAAACATTCAGCCAAATGGAAAACATAATGAGGTAATATATGGACAAAGATTCAATTCTTAAAGACTGAAGACCTACAAACAGCTAAAAATTGCTAAACAACAGAAGTATCAAGTTCAATTCTCACTTACGGAGAAGCATTCCTTAAACTTTGTATTTCAAAAGCAAACATAATTCAGGTATGATCTTTTTAAAATACACAATTCCAATATAACTTCTACCCCTACGATGTAATCAAACTGTGAGCGTTCCCTTCTGTCATAGTAAGTTTCAGCCATCACAACCATCTCAGGCCAAATTATCCAACTGAGGAATGTCAGAATGTTTTCCGATGCATATCTTTCTTCTAAGCCATTTTCTTTTCTGCTGGGATACTCTATATCGCTAATCTAAATCTGGCTAATCTGGCAGTTTTAATTTTTCTTGGATAAATTTGCAAACAGGAATTGATTTTCAAATAATTGAGCTCTTTCACATTAGGGATATAACTGGAAAATACAAGAAACTAATATAGATGACTTTATAAATGTCAATTTAGTATATTTCATGATATTCATTTCCTTTTTAACAACGAGCTACGTTTTCTGATTGTACTAGTAAGTCCGTTTCCATACTTTGCCAAACTGTTTTGTACACTTGCTATGGCAAGCATTGTTTCACAGATTGTTTACTTTTTAAAATATTAGCATTCAATACTTTGCTGATTTTTCAAAACAAGCAAAAAACCACAAGCAATGACTAAGAAAAAACAGGATGTATATAATATATATATAAACTCCATCTGTAGCAGAGATAATAGGTTCTATAGACCATCTCAGGAAAAAGCACAATTGCTGAGTTGTTATTAGCAGCATACTTTACTGAAGAGACAGTATGTTCTTCATTATTTTCTCCCTTTTCCTTTCCTATTTAAAGTTGCATTCTCATGACAAGGAAAGCAACAGAAACGTTCTAATTGCATACTGTTTAGTTCTATTATTTAGTCCTAATCATAACCAGAAGTAAATAAAAGAGCAAGAATAAAATATTCTGAACACACAAGGCAACCTTTAATCTAACTGGTAAACAGTAATAAGCATTAGTCTATTTTGCATAGCACTTAAAGCTGTAGCTTGACAGACAAAAAGATGTGTAATAATCTTTAACTGTGAAGTTTTGAATCAGTACAAAATCTGATACAAACTGATGATGGAAATATTGAACACAAAAAGAACAGAAGAACAAGGACTTCTAAATAGAATAGTTGGGTAATAGTCTTTTGGATAGCCTAAAGAGTAAGCTTGTTGAAAGAAATGCAGCAACACAATCAGGTGGCAAATGGAAGGAAAAGATGTATCATAATGGATAAACTTTAGTAAACTAAAAAGTACTCATACCCAATCATTTTTTCCAGAGTTTTGAAGTGGAAATACAATAAGTAAATGCAAATTCATTTTCTCAAAATTCGAAAATGTTGGATTTCTTGTTTTGTATTATTTCACTACCATAAATTGATTCTGTTTTCTAACTTTTAAATGTCTGTATAAAATGCAAATACTGATTTGGAATGCAAAAGTGTGTGCTGCAACAATGAATGAAATTATAATTTGTTCAAATAGGAGCAGAAAAAGAGAGGCAATATAAATGTAGTTCCAGGTAATGGAAGATGAAAAACTTTGAATGTGCTAATATGCATTTATATGCATACATTGAATTTTAAGGCCATTAGTTTTTACTTCAAACAACTTTTATCTGCCAAACTGAGACTGTCTGTGAAAAGAAATTATGAAATATGAGGGAAGGCGACCGATGTCATTTACCTGGACCTGAGCAAGGCCTTTGACATGGTCCCCCACCACATCCTCATCTCCAAATTGGAGGGAAGTGGATTTGATGGGTGGACGACCCGATGGATAAGCAATTGGTTGAAAGGCCACTGACAGAGGGTGGTGGTCAATGGCTCTATGTCCAGGTGGAGGCCGGTAACAAGTGGTGTCCCCCAAGGGTCTGTCTTGGGACCGGTGCTCTTTAACATCTTTATTAATGACATCGATGAGGGAATTGAGTGCACCCTCAGCAAGTTTGCTGACGACACCAAGCTGAGTGGTGCAGTTGATACGGTGGAAGGAAGGGATGCCATTCAGAGGGACCTCGACAGGCTGGAGGGCTGGGCTCGGGTGAACCTAATGAGGTTCAACACGGCAAAGTGCAAGGTTTTGCATTTGGGCCAGAAGAACCCCAGGCACCCGTACAGGCTGGGAGGAGTGGTCCTTGAGAGCAGCTCGGCAGAGAAGGACCTGGGGGTCCTGATGGACGAGAGACTGAACATGAGCCAGCAGTGCGCTCTGGCAGCTCGAAAGGCAAATGGGATCCTGGGCTCCATCAGGAGAGGGGTGGTCAGCACGGACAGGGAGGTGATCGTCCCTCTCTACTCGGCTCTTGTGAGGCCCCATCTGAAGTACTGTGTCCAGGTGTGGAGCCCTCAGTACAAGAAAGACATTGAGATTTTGGAAAGGGTCCAGAGGAGGGCGACTAAGATGATCAGGGGGCTGGAGCACCTCCCCTATGAGGACAGGCTGAGGGAGTTGGGCTTGTTCAGCCTGGAGAAGAGAAGGCTGCGGGGTGACCTCATTGCAGCCTATCAATACCTGAAGGGAACCTACACCCACGAGGGGAGTAAACTCTTCAAAAGGGCTGACAACAGCAGGACTAGGGGAAATGGATCCAAGTTGAAGGAGGGAAGATTTAGGTTGGATGTTAGGGGGAAGTTCTATACAAGGAGAGTGGTTAGGCCCTGGAACGGGTTGCCCAGGGAGGTTGTGGATGCCCCGTCCTTGGACGTGTTCAAGGCCAGGTTGGACGGGGTCCTGGGCAACCTGATCTGAATGTGTGTGTTTGGTGGCCCTGCTAGGCAGGGGGGTTGGAACTACATGATCCTTGAGGTCCCTTCCAACCCGGGTGATTCTGTGATTCTGTGAAATCCCCTCCATTCTCTATGTTGTATCTATCAGCCACTGAGTGCTAAGATAAAATCTTTTGAAATCATTCTCTTTACAATGAAAACAAACCAAAGTTTAATTTTCCAAGAAATACGAAATAATTTTTATATGTGTCTCAGATTTAATTGTGTAATAACTGTAGAAAAATGCTTGTTTTCTTCCAGCTACTGCACTATGTGACTTGGAAGATGAATTTTTGAAAGAGTGATATTAAATTTCTAATTTTAGTTACCAAGATTTATCTGTATTTAGTAAAATCTTTAGCAAAGCTAAATAAAACTTCTACACTAACAACAGGTAAAAGTGGCAATTCAGATTTGTAGTTTGAACATATTTAGATATGATTTTTTAAAGCATGTAGAATAACTTCTTTCAATTCAACAAAACGAGCTAAATTCAATTTTGTTGCTAAAATCCATGGCATTTTAGTAAGATTCCAGTAGAATAATAGGATCTCTAAAAATGAATCACAGAAGGTGAAAAAAGCAAAGAAATTCAGCATGATAGTCTGTTAAACTGACTTGAAACATGGGGATTTAGTTCATGTATGGAGCACTAATGAACACCTGACTGTATTCAAGTATCTTGTCCCAAAATGATACTGCATGTATTTGGCTGTTAAATTATATCACACAAGAATGTGTTGTTGTCATGCAACACAATACTCAACCAATTAAAACTGAAACATTGTAAGGTCATTCACTGAAAGAAGGTTAATAAGCAATTATACCTGCAAAATCACAAAGAAAAATGCCAGCTGAATTAGGGATGAGCCTGCTGTTATGAGCTGACTCCATGACATTAGCCACATTTCTAAACAAAAACTTCTGTTGATCATGGAAGCCTCATGTGAAGACTACAACGAGCTTGTAAGGTATTTCTAGGTAACTTCACAGTTAATGAAAATCATTAAAATTGTCAAATCCTCTTTTATCCTCTAATTTAACCTGCATGCACCTGCTAGACTGTTGCTTATTCTTTTCTCTGAAATATCCAGAGCACCTTGTATTATATAGAGAGGATTGAACTAGATAAACAACATTAACTAAATAAAACCGTATTTTGATTCAGGATGGAGGTTAACACATTCCCATTTCAAACTGTCTCAATCTACAATTGCAGTTATCAAATGGAGTTCAGTATAAATACTTGTATAAAAATTTCATCAATAAAATATATAATATTCCTCTCTTTATACCTATGATATTTCATTGAAAACTGCAGTTGTTCAAAAACTGAAATGACTATTGTGGTTCTGAAGTGGAAAAACAGCTATTTCAGTGCAAAAAGGAGCTTATAAACAGAGAAATACAAAGATCTTGTCCACACACAATTTTGAGAACAAAGGCAAGTCTTCCCATTACCAGTACATATTCAGTCCCATAGCAATTGTTTTGATTAAAAGATATCTATATATCCATACTTTTTAAATATACACCAAAAAACTTAACAAAGAACACAGAAAAAGAAGTATATAGCACTATATGTGAGATTTTTATCTGAAGATAAATTTGTAATGTACTCTGGAAGTCTGTATTTTTTGTTAGTCTGAAAGGAAGCATATATTTTTTAGGATAGAAAATGTTGCATGATCCTTCAAAATTTGATTTAAATGTACTGAAATCACTGTATAAACATAATGTAGGCACTGAAACATATAGTTGAATCACAATACAAATTTGTTTCCCATCATGTATCTCTAGGTGCTGACCATCACCTTGCAGGGCATTCCAATTTCCAGGAAGAAAAACACATGTTGAAGCCAGCTTGAGCCCATTGCTTTCTTTGAATTAAATAAGCAAGCTAACATTTTGAACTCTATATTGGTTTATTTCCCCCCCCCAAGCTGGTCAGCCTCAGGGAGACAATCACATCTCTTTAATGAATCTGGGGAGAAATTTTTACATGATCTACTGTTGAAAGCAATTTATCCAAAACAAAAACATCCTTCTAGTCCCCTATGTGTTAAGACAAAATCAGCATATTTGCAACAGGTGTCGGCAGTCACAACCAACACTACTCCCCTAGCACTTTGCTTTTGCTCATCTCCATTCAGCCTTCTGCAATTGTAGGGGTTTATCAAGTGAGGTGTATGCTATCCCTAGGGTGTGAGTCAATCACAGAATAGAAGACTATGCTGAGTTTTCTTCAGTTCTACTGTGAATGATAAAGCTTTTGTAAGATGTGGCATACACTGAAATGCAAAACTGCTGAAGAAAATTGTCTTACTTTTCAGTGAAAGCCTGTTGAGCCTAAAACTGAGCAAATAATTTTGGCAACTTCAGTGTCTTTTTCCCTGAGAGAAAAAAGAGAATACTTTGAATGCACTGAACTGAGGTTAGCTGACTTCTAATTTCATGGAACGTAGAAAAACTGAATTTTATGTCAGAGATTTGTTTCTGGTAATAATACAAATAAGGTGACAATATTCCTTTATAGTAAAAATTAAATAAATCTAAAGATGAAAATGAAGAGAAACTACCCATTACAAATACTAGCTCTTTCGATTCTTATCCAGGTGGTTATGGGTGGATGAACACTGGGACTAAATGTCTAGCTCGTTATATCTTTCATATGTACAAATGGCGTAAAATGAGCATGATCAGTTTGTGGTGTTTTCATTCAAAGCTCAATAATTTAGATATTTCAGGAAATTTTAGAGAAGAAAGAATTAACACTTTTCTCCACAATTGTGAAAACTGATGTTAAATTGAACAATGAGAAGGGTCTTTTTTTCTTCATGGAAGGGACTGATTCTTTAGAAAATATATATCCCTATATTTTTATATAAAATACTTTCACTTCTCGGTATGCCCTTTCATTAGGAAGCATATATGACGATTTTTTTTATTTTATGTTACGTGCTATTTTCAAGAATGATCTATGTGAATGACCTATCTATGCACATAGATAGATCCAGCCTACTCAGCAGGTTGCCCATGCCAACGTCCAGGCAGCTTTTGAAGGTCTCCAAGGAGGAGGCTCCACCACCTCTCTCAGCAATCTGCTCCAGTGTTCTGCCATTCATACATTAAAAAATGCTTCCTGATGTTCAGATAAAATTCCTTGTGCTTCAGTTTCTGTTTGCTGCTTCTTGCTCTGGCTCTGGGCACCACTGAAAAGATCGCCTTCATCCTTCTGTTCTGGTATTTATAGACACGAGTATGATCACCCTGAACCTTCTCTTCTCCAGGCTGAATGTTTCAACTCTCTCCCAGCCTCCCAAGAAAAGAACTCAAGTTCTGTGATCATCTGATGTACTCAGTTGAGAACTTGATTGCATATATTTTAGTTGTCATAGCAACTCAAAGTCTGGCCTAATTATCTGAGTATCGGGAGTCTAGCATGATATTAGAGCGCAGGAATGAATTAGGCATGGCAAACACAGAGAACTAAAGTTATGGATTGTTGGGTCAAAATAATTGCTATGAAAGAAGTCATATGTAGTTACTTAGCTAACTCGAATGTTGGGGTCATCCATTTTAGAATTATTACATAATTCATTGCAAAAGTTCATAGTTTCTGCAATTTCATGATTTTGGTAGAGCTAATTTTATTTGTAGAGGCTCATATGATACCATGCTTTAGATTTTTGATTAAAATTGTGGTGACAACACACCAATTTTTTCAGTTATTTTTTGGTGTGCCAAGGACTTTTCTGTTTGTTGTGTGCCCTGCCAACAATGTGGCTGGCAGGGAACGCAGCCAGCACAACTCACCCAAACTGTCCAAAGTTATATCCCATACAATAGAACATGATACTTAGTAATAAAACTTGGGAAAAGAAGAAGGAGGGGGATATATTAAGAAAAATGACATTTGTCTTCTCAAGAAAGACTTATGTGTGATGAGCTCTGCTCTCCTGAAAATGTCTTAACCTCTGCCTGATGATGGGAATTACTAAAGGAATTCTTTGTTTTGCTCTGATTGCATATGCAGCTTTTGCCTTTCCTAGTTTTTATCTCAACATATGAGTTCTCACACTCTTACCTTTCTGATTCTCTTCTCCATCCCAACTGGAGAGAGTGAATGAACAGCCAATTAATCAAAAAGAAGGCTAATTTAGATTTCTGAAAACACGTTACTAAGAGGAAGATAACTGATTGTAGAATAAATTTTATTTGAACAAGAAAGAAAGGTCTGTGTTGTTTACAAGTGCTAATTCTATTTTGCAAGAAACTCTTTGCTGATTAGTATTCAATTTCCACTCAAAATCTGTGTTGGCAAATTTAAAAATGTATAAATGCCAGTCTAGTGAGTGCGCAGTGATGACCTCCATCCTGTATGAACAAAAGAATCATTACCATTGCTAAGAAATAACAAATCCTAAATATGCTAAATTGCCTAATAAGAAAAAAAAAAAAAGAAAAAAAAAGAAAAAGAAAAAGCAGTCCTGTCTTCTCCCACGACAGAGACCATTTCTCATTATTTTTGTAGCTCTTTCTAGAGAAGCAGCACTAGGGATCCTAGAAGAGAGCAGCTGTCACTGTGCTCATCAGCCCACTCTCCCAAACAACAACTTCTGCAAATGGGGAGGGGGGAGGGGAGTAAGGCTGTTCTGCCTTGTTGTCTGTGTGAAATGTCCATGTGAAATGATGTAAGCGATTCCAACAAGAAAGATGATTCAGAGGCAATGAAAATATCTTAACTTTCTCTTAATGATTTTTAAATGAAGAAAATGACATATTTCTTAATTGAATAAGAGCACTGAAATGCTGTATAATTTTTAAATATACATATTGACATATGGAACAATCGACATGTTAAGTATGTCACAAAGTAAACATAAAAGTTACTCATGAAGAAAGTTTTAAAAAAATATCCTAGGTTATATTAAACAAATTTCAACGTTTCACTTGATTATGTACTTTTTAGGAATTTTTAATATAGATTTAATTAGACTAACAAATTAACACCTTCTAATATGCTGGTTTGCTTTTTATTACGTTTAGAAATATATACTTTGTGGCAATTAACTGATATGTGCTGTTATTATATAATATGTATATTCAACATATGCTAATTTACAAAACAAGGGACTAATGTGAAACTAATTGTTTATCCCTGAGGTTGTTTTTTTTTCCTCTAAGTATTCATGATAAGAAGTTGGATGATTCAAGTTGCTCTGGGTCCAAACACTTGTTCAGATATTCTGTCGTAACCAATGATAATGTATTTCCACCAAATTTCCACCAAAATTCTCCCACCTCCATCAACAACAGAAAAACATAGTTTGCCAATATCTTTGTATAGACTACAATACAACTAAATTATGGATTGAAACCTTACTCCCAACATCAGTGATTCTAGCTTTGACTATTTACAGTGAAACTATTATTCTCATGAATTCAACATGCCCATTTAATCATAAAGTGACAGGCAGATTGTACTTTTGAAGCTTTATACACTTTTAAGTTGCACTAGGATATCATTTATACTCTCTTTTTAGTGTTGTCCTAAGATTTTCTCATAATTTCATAAAGTGGCTCCTGCTCCTACCTACAGAGTATTTTACGTTGTGGTTTTTTTTGTTTTTGTTTTTGGTTTTTTTTTTTTTGTTAAAAGCAATTCAATATCAGCCTTTGAATTTTTAAAATTTTTATTTTATTGCAGTGGCTCTATAGATACATTGAGAAGAAAAAAAAAGAAGTGTTTTAAAGGCAAAAGACAATCTATTATATGTTCTTCATATTCAAAGAAGATAAAGAAAGATCCCTTGGTAATCCAGACTAAATGTGAGAATTCATTAAATTTTCAATGAGCAATTGCTATAGGAAGAACTTTGCATTGATAATTAAATCAATTTTTGATTTAAGAGAAAAATCAACTGAATTTCAATGGATTGTGTACATATGTTACAATGGCTAACTAAGACAGATGTTAGTAGGTAACAGATGCTAAATAATTCTCTTTTTTATAAGACATTTATAAAAGACAAACAAAATTAAATGTCGAAATGATAGAGCTACTCTCAGTTGAGAGATGCAGACCTCCCTAAACTCATTTAACTGGAAATAACAGCCAGAACAGGTGTTCAAGTAAATGGGATTTAAGTTTACATTTTTGAAAAAATAGTATTTATTTCATATACTCAGCTGTTTCACTATGTTTATTGTTTTCTTCTTTAAACTTAAATGTATATTACATTCAAAGGGATATTTTATACTAAATCATTTAGCCCATTTGTAAGTTGTTGATGTATCAGTCATCAGTAATAACACCCCTTCACCCTAATGTGAGGTGACAGATTTGTGAGTATTATTACAAAACAGATTATAAATATTATAAAATGAGGAGGAAAAAAGTAAGCTAATGCATTTACAATTGCTCCAATCTATATAATAGATATGTAGATGCATAGACTGGATACATATTTAGGTATGGAGGGTATATTTTGGCTGATAACCTGGTGCTCACCAAACCTCTTTCTTACTTCCTATCTTCAGCAGAATGGAGATAGCAAATAGAATGAAAATCCCCATTCCTTCTTATTCCCAAACTCAACTTCACTCCTTCATTCCAAACTGTTCTACCTCCCCCTCCAACCCAAGCAATACAGGTGAGGTGGGCAATAGGCAGTCAGTTAAAGCTCATTACTTCTCCTCTCTGCCTTTCCTTCCTCACACTTTTCCTTTGCTCCAATGTGGGGTCCCTCTCATGCATAAAGTCCTTCAAGCACTGCTCCAGCATGGGGTTGTTTTTACAGTCCTACATGGGCTACAATTCCTGCTAGAAAGGCTAGAGTATAGGCTCTTTGCAGACTGCCTCTTCCCTCAGAACTTATCTATCTACTCCAGTGTCGGATCCTCTATAGGCTGCAGTGTGGATACTTGCTCTGACACAGTTCTTGGTTTTCAGGGAGCAACCTGCTTCACCACAGTCTTCTCTATGAGTTGCAAGAGACTCTTAGCTCCACACCTGAAGCACCTCCTTCCCTTCCTTCTTCACTAGACATTGAGTCTACAAGGTCATTTCACATTATTCTCACTCCTCTCTCTCACAGCTGCTGCACACTGTTTTTAAGCCTCTTGTATACGTTATAATAATGCTGTCACTAGCTTTGATGACTGGCTCAGCTCTGGCCAGCAGTAGGTCAGTTTTGGAGCTGACTTGCATGGAGCAGTCCCTGATCTCTTCCCATAAAATCCAATCCTGCAGCCTCCAATCCTACCAAAACCTTGCTACATAAACCCAAGATACTATGACGTAAGTGATGTAAAATAAATAAATAAATAAAAGGTCTAATAATAATAAGTAAGAATAACATGTTTTCACAACATTCTTTTTACACTGTAAGAGAACTGAAAGTATGCTCTCATCGTAGACTTAGACAAGTCGGAGAATCCTTCTTTGTTTTTTGCTCAAAGCTTGCTTCCTGAGGTATTTCTTGTGATAAGACTCTGATTGATTTGTTGAGTGGGTGCTACTGTGTGACAATCAACATCACTTTGTGGACATTTGAAAGCACCTTCCTCCAGAGCTGCTTGCCTCCGGAAGAGAGTGCTCAGGAGTGTTTACTGACGGAAGATCTGGCCTGTGACTAAATAGCTCCAGCTTGGTATGGGAAAAGTGGGGAATGACACCATTGTGTCCTCTGAAAAACAGGATGCAGGTAGGCATCCCTGCTCCCTTTTACCTGCTGACAAGGGCTGGAAGGTGGGAACAAAGGAATTTCTGCTGAGATCCCAGAGCCAGAAGTTGCCACTCAAAGGAGAGCTAACTCTACCATTTTGGATTTGAGCTGTCACTCCAAAGACAGCTGACTTGACCACTTTGGAGTCATTGAAAAGGGCCATCATTGCTGTGGTCACCGTTGTCATCCACAGAGCAACAGTGCCCGACAATCCATCACTACTGAAGATCAAGGACTGAACTATGAACCTCGCTGGATCCATGGTGGTGACTATCTCCCTCTTGCTGCCTACAAAGACTCCTTGCTTCTTCTTTCCTATCTTTTCTATCTCCCTCCTTCCCTTCCCCCATTACCCTAATTCATAATAGTGTCCGTCCTCCACTTCCCCATTTCCCTGATTAAGATCCGTAATAAACTGGTTGGACCAACATTTGAACCACTGTTTCTCAATCTCACGCCAGGTATATAGATAATAAAAGAACCTCCTCTCCCTCCTATAAATTGGAGAGAGACGAATCATCAATTTCTGCTCTGTTCCACAGATTCCACTCTGCATCTTTGAGCCCAAATACGCTATTTTTTTTATTCAAGAATTCAAGAATTTTAAATATGTAGGCTAGGGTATCAGAGGATCACCTTGTCCCTACACTGATCCACAGACGTCTGTAACTTGATTATTTATTAACGTCTTTTTTTCTATCTTAAACGATAATTTTCTTAACACTATGTGGATTATTCGCATCAATAGTTTATCTGAATCGAACGAAAAAAAAGTTATCTAAATTACTCATGAGAGATTAGTTCCAGTTTGAACACTGATGGACCTATCTGTAACACTTGTTTTTCGTGTGAAGATTGTAAATTAGCCAGAGTACAGAAATATGACAATCTTTTACTAATACTTGTATAATGTAGATAAACATGAAGAGTTTAGGAGCAAATTTTCAAAAGTCTTTGAAGTATTAGCATGTCTGAGACTGCCTTAAGATTCATTGGACCAATGAAGGCCAGCTTTGAAAAATGGGTGAGCAGTTGTGTCTTTGAAAAATGTATGGTCAACAAAGAGAAATGTCAATCTAATACAGGTCAAGAACAATACATTTTAAGCAATCTTTTTCCTACTAAGAACTCATTACTCACTCAACACCTAGAAGAATTTATCTCAGATTTGAAGACCAGTTCAAGGTTCTTCAACTAGTATTTTAATGACCTTGAGCAGTGGTACAGGGACCTTATGAACATGTCACAAGATTGGAAGAACAAAGCAATCAAGCCATAAATATGCACTTATGAATGTACTAGGGAATTAAAGCTACAAGTTGTAAAACAGCCTGTGGGCACAGCAAAAAAACAATTAGTACAAGTTAAAAGAGATCTCCAAGAAATCAAAACTTTATTTTAAAATGGTTTAAGATATGTTGTACAGTACACATGAGATGTGTAAAGCTGAGTGCCTGAACAACGTAATTAAAAATCTCAAGACAGGGAGACACATATGAAAAGGTGGTGAGATACTGTTGATACTCTTTCATTTTAAATTCTGATTATAAGACATTCTCTTACTCTTTGTTTTTTCTTTTTTTTTTCTTTAAATTCCCTCCATTTTAATTCTATTCTATCTAAATATTTACAAATATGTTGTTTCTTGGGATTTTGATATATATATATATTATATATTGACATAGCTTTTTTTTTTTTTTTAAAAAAAAAAAGGGGGAAATTGTTAATAAAATGGGAATTAGCAAGATCAACCACTGGATGATTCATGAATTTTGTGAATAGAAACGAAGTATTACAGCCTTTTTTTTACAGAAAGAAGCCATATTACTCCAAAGTACACTTGACTATTTTAAAGCTTTTTTGATTAAACCTGCTAAGTGAATTAAACCTTCCCTCTCTACACCTTTTTTTCTTCTATGGATGTGTACATGATCATCACTAGTAGGCAAATTATCTATGGAGCTGCATATATTCCAAGACAAGGGATATGCCATTTCTGTCAGACATAAGACTATACCATAAGATGTTTTCATATTGCTTTCCATAGAAAATACTTCCAATTTTGTGGCTTTTCTTTCTTCGATCTTTTCTTTTAATAATAAGCTCCTGAAAAAAGGGACTCCTGATGGAGTTTTGAAGGGGAACTCAGCTCAGTGGAATTTAGCTAGAAATGAGGCTTCTCTATTATTAGTTTTGTATATTTATATCTATATAAATATAATATTAATTACAGTTTTTTGGTTATTCAAGAAAAAAATTATAGCATGATCATTAATTTCAATGACATGTTGACTGAAGAGAAAATCTATATTTCTGCAGGAGTGCAAAAGATATAGCGAGTGCGTGAGAGGAAGCCACAAGTTAGAACAATGGTTAAGTGAGCTAGGCATGTGAAAGAGAGAAGTGAATTGACTTAGGCTGGAAGACACCTACTTTTCTTTGGAGTTTTACCCAAGATCAGTTCATCAGTGCAGTTACCATAGGTTCTTACAAACAGGAGTTTCTGCTTCTGTGAATGAAGGGATAGCAACGGTTACTGGCTTCTTATCTCTAGATGAGGAAAGAACAGTCTGCACAACATACCTTGAACTTAGTCATAATTCATCTCCTGTAGCAGTCTCCTTCGGGGGGAAAAAGTGAGAATTGCCAGTAGCACTGAAACTTGACTGGATCTCTTGGCTTAGTGAACAAAATTAAAATCGTTAGTCTCAGCCTAGTAGATGGCAATGAGCAGAGCACCCCAAGAGATTCTATTTGAGCCCAGTTTGTTCAATAACTCAGTATTTTCATCAATGACAAGGATGATGACAATGTACCTTCAAACAGTTCTGAATTTTGAAAAGCTGCTGTCAACAGACAGCAGAGCTCCAGTCATGGGGATCTTGTTAAATCTTAGGATGGAACTAATATAAGGATGATGATGTTTATCATTGAAAAGTGCAGAAAGCTAAATCTGTGGACAGCCTAGCCCAATGCCTGGAACTGGATGAGTATCAGCCTTAATAAAAAAGACCGAGACATTATAGTAGATGTCAGACTGAATATGAGCCAGTTGTGTGCTCCTGTCAGAAACAGAGCAGGCTGAATCCTGAGTTATACTAGAACATCAGAAGATCTAGGAAAATTATTGTCACCTCCTACCTAGCACTGGCAAGGCTGCCTCTGGTGTACTGTTTTGGCTGAGTACCTGTTCAAAATGAGCACTAAGAAGCTAAAAGGAGTTTTGAAGAATACTGTGGGATTGTCAGAGGGGTTCAGCACATGTCCATGAAAGCTAGGACATTCTAGCCAAGATAAGGGCAGCATATGGCTACTGATTCTACGTAGTATATGAAGACAAACTCTTCTCAGCATAGAGAATTAATACTAAATGGGAAATGGCCACAAGTTTGGAGAGGTTAGGACTGGAAGTTAGGAAAAATGCATTGAATGGAGGGGATACAAAATACCTGGGAGAGGTTACAATGTTGTAGAGTTAGTCATGGTCCCATTTCAAGCAGGAGGCTGGACCAAATGGTCTCCAGATATCCCTTCCAACCAACATCATTTTTACAGCTCTTTTCCAGTTGCTCTCAGTTTTACAGATTCAGATTTTTATATTGCATAACTTATCCCACTCAATCATTATTTGAAAGCACGTTTTATCAGAGATTTCAACTTATATGGTAATCCTAAGAAGTCATAAATAAGTAATAGTATTCTCATTAATGCATCACTTTTATATTCTCCTAAATGTACTTGAGAAGATAATAATTTTAGTAATAGAATTATTCGAAGGAAATGGAAAGTGTGTTGCATATCAGTAAGGTTTCATTACAAACAACTGCGCACTTTAGTACTGTGTAGTGATAATTATTTAATAATTGCTGTTTCTTCTCAATATATTTTAATTAAGTGCATGAGCCAGTGGATAAAAACATTAATGTACTAATAAACATTTAAATCTGAATTTATTACTTGTTAAAGTTCAGCTAAGGGTAGAGCAATTATATTAATCAAACATTTGCTTATTAAACCCCAGTAAGTTCTCACTAGTACACATGCAATTACTGTGATATTAATAAAAAATAAATGTTTTCTTATAGTGTATAATGTTTAGTAGAATTATCTGTGTACGTTTATTTATTAATTTATCCTTTAAATTTCAATTTCCAAATAATTATTTCACCTGGTAAAGGGGCCTACACTGGTCAGCAGTGCCTAAAACGACAAACTGATGCTTATTAAAGCCTACATATTTATATAGGATAAAACCCTCGGTCTTATGCAGTTTATAGAGTTTTAATCTAAAACCAGACTATTTAATTTCATTCTATATCGAGGCTTTCAGAAGCTTGCTAGCTCAAAATCAGTGCTATATAACCCAGGGTTTCTATATTTATGTTGTAGATAGGCCCTAGAAAATAGATAACCAAATGTTCCCATGTACATTAAACTGTATTGCTGCAACCCTATAATAACTTGCTGTTATTAAGTTTCACACCTAAGATACATATTATCTACAGAAAACTTGAAAACTTATTTGTAGGCTATCTTGTGCTTATGATACCTCTGTTAAATGCAATTTATGTACTTTCCATTCCTCTTTGACTCTCCTTCCTAACAGTGGAGACTGGGGGAGGCACAGGTTGAACAGCAGTATTGTGGTTCCGTACCAACTTCTCAGTATCTCAATTCAATACAACTCCCGTGCACTTCCCTGGTACAGCTTTAACAAATTATAATAAGGTCATCTCAAGGTAATGGTATAATAATAGTACAATAATGATATAGTGATCTAAAAAAAAAAAAAAAATCATTTAAAAAGTGCTGGAGTACATTTGAGAATGCTACTAATGTATTCTTTGGTATCTCAGGAAAATAAAATTATACTCATACAAAATTACAATGAACACAACATTTTCATCTGCAAAATTTGCCAAAATGGACTTTTATTCAATCTCAAGGAAAAATATTGTTTTGTTTTATATTTAAAAAAAGAAAAAATCTATTTCCAAAGGGCAAATAAATCAGCTTTAGTTTAGCTACTAATTACCTCAGATTTTCATAGATTTTGTAATCTTCTTTGTTTTACAGTAAAGCTAATCCCACTGAATAAATCTTAAATGCTAATGGAACAGTGAGAACATATTAAAGACAAGCTTTCAAGAATCTGATTTTCATTCTCTACTGATTGATCAGCTCTTTCATGTGACATCAAATATTTTTCAAATTAGATTGCAGTCAGAATGTAGACTTAATTTGTTAAGATACTGTGATAAATCACTGTTTAAAATACCTAGATTTGGCACATGTGTAGAAGGGAGCATAACTGATTATCATTAAAAACTGCCTTCAGTAATAAAGTAACATATTTTTGTTACATGCCCTGAACACAGTATTCTGGTTGCCTAGACTCTTTTTATGGGTAATCTGATTGAACTCAATTACTCTGGCCAGGTGGGATAAGAAGCTGCTTTCCAGAGTTGTGGCAGCACTGGTACGACAGAAGATGGTGTATTCAGTGCAGGGCATCTACTAAACAGAGAGGACCCAGACTCACAGTAATGTAAGAGTAGGTTCTTCAGAGGAAGGACCTGAGCACCTGCAAGATTCCAGACTGGCTGCCAAGCACAACTCTTGGTTGTTCTGCCTGTCCTCACTTTTCACTGCTCATGCAAGCTTTGATTCCTCACGAGAAAAAAAAAAAAAGAAAGGAGATTTTTGGTTAGTGTCATGTCATAAAGATTTTTCTATGAGTCCATTAGGAGAATTCCCTCTGCCTCTTCAAATTTGAAAACCAGGCAGGGAGCCACAGCAAGACAATGTGACAAGACAGTTTGTCTCCAGGATGCTATCAAAAATAATATACTAAATATCAGAATGCAGATGGTTACAGTCTGGTATGGAGAGGGAAAGTAACCCCATTTCACTGTGATCCTCCTGTTACCATTTTACTATGTGAGCAGTAACATGCATTGTTTTAAGCCCTTCTGTCTTTTGATCCATACTTTGCCTCCCTACAAACAGTTAAAGTCAGAAGGAAGAAGAAATTTTGAATCAGTGGTAGCATTTTGGCATCTCCTCTGCTACTGAATAGGAATGGGAGACACTGAGTACTGAGATATAATGTAAATTAGCTCTACAGGACATTCCAACTAGATATCGGGAAGCACTTCTTCAGTGTGCAGGTGATAGAGCCCAGTAGCCTCTCTCTGTTGGACAAGGTGCCAAATCTGCTGAATTGACACTTCAGGATGAATGACCTCTGTGGCACCAAATGAAAATAGAGTACTGATTGTCATTCTGCCATTCATCCAGAGATGCATTTCCTTAAGATAATTGTTTCAGAATTAAGATAGCAAAACACACCCGCCTTCCAACTTACAGTGGAATCTAGCTTTATAGGAAATGATGAAGTCCACAGAGACAGAGGGAAAGCTATCAGTGGGGAAGAACTGGGTTATTAGCCAACTGAATTTACATTTTGTTAAGATCCATGCTCAATCACAGTAAATACTCAATACAGAATAACACTGAGCAGTTTTGTGTACCGATGTTGTGTTCCCACCACATATATACTACATAAATAATAAGATCTGCAAGTAATGTAAATCAGAACTGATATTGTTTTAAATAGAAGTTGTAGTGACAGATAGAAACAGACAATAACAATTTCTTGGATATTATTCAGTTCTCTGAAACATTGCATAACAAAAATTGGATCCTCACTTCCCATTTCACATTCCAAGAACTATGGAATAAAATTATTAACATTTTTGCAATTTCATGTCATGTATGGATTTTAATCATAAATGCAATTGTGATTATGGATATACTTTTCTTTCAATGCATATTAATATTAATACCCTAAATATACAGAGCACACACTGAGAAAATAATTTGCCCCTTACAGGTGCAAATCCTATTACAATATTTGTCTAGAAGCTGGATTAATATTGAGTTGCTTCTTTTGCTAGCTCATCATAATTTTTTCAGTGCGTGTACTTGAACTATGAGAATGACTAATGGCTCGCATAGCAGATAGGACGTGTTATAAAGGAGTCTAATTACTTTTGACTATTCAAATATATTTCACATTTCAAAGACAGTTCATATCTGACTACTTTCTCAATGAAAGGATGAGTTACTAAGTCTTCATTAAAATAAAAGTCTTCTAAAAATACTAAGAAGTAAACTACATCTGTACCTGACTGGACAACAATTTTGTTTCTTTCATTTTTTTCAGATGAATTAACTCTTTCTAAGTGAATTTCTTTTGGAAAAATATCCAGAACACCTGGTGTTGTTTTTTTTTTTTTCTTTGTTTGTTTGTTGACAATGAATTCTACATTTTCACTTCTGTTTCAAAGTCAATTTCAGAAAGTATTAAAAGAGAGGTTTCTTTATCAAGATCCTCCTATGAAAAGATTCAGGTTGCTTTTTCTTTGACATTGTTTTAGCATTAAGTTATACGTACTTCTGTCTTAAGTGAAGATACCATAAATTCAGACTTCTTTTTTGTTTCAAAATGTCATCCACTGTGTGGATTCAAGCATTCAAGTCAGCAGATGTAATATGAGCCTGAAGCCACAAACTAATGACTAGCTATGGCTAGGTGTTAAAAAAGGGTAGAGGCTTTGATAAAGATGAAAGCAGAGAAGATAACAAAAGTTTAATTCTAATAACACTCTTGTAATCTTGACAAGACTTGTAATATATCTGGAAATATCACAGGCAAAATCACTGTAATTTATTTGAAAAAGATACCATCTAACACTGTCAATAACACAAAAAATCTTGGACTGTAGGGTAAATGAAGTCCTGAACCTGGCCAAACAGCCATAATAGTATAGCGCTACATATAAGAAACTGACCACAATCCCTGGGCTGAAATTTACCCTAACTAGGTCTTACCCTAACTTGGGCCTGTAACAGTATGTTATAATGTACATCGATATATCTCAGGCTAGCATTTATTCAGTTGTAGTTGCAAGGAGGTCGATGATGCAGCAGAGAGAAGCCCTTAGATAATATATGCCATTTTAATAAGCTTATATGTTTCTAAGCTACTGTAGATGTCAAGGTTATACAAACATTCAGATGTGAGCACATAAGACCCAACAGCCCAATTCACTTAAACTAATCTGAGGCAGTTACTCAGACTTTCTGGTATTCACATAACTTGAATTCAAAACAAAAAGAGGCTCAGAAATCTAGTCCTGATTCATTCTGAACCTCACAGTTCCTTCAAGTATTGGCCAATTAACAACTTATTACTAACAAAGACGGGTCTGTATTTGCTGTCAATTCTCATCTGCTGAGATGTTTCTATTGTACTGAATATGTCATGGTAACACGTCTGTGAGATTCATATCTTTTCAGAGTGAGATTGGCATGTAGACAAATTATTCTAAAATATATTCTGAGAAAATGTGTTTCTGCCCTAATTTTTTATCAAGCTACATTCAAGATAAGAATGTTGTAATACCTGGAGTATTTTGCACTTTTATATAAAAATATTACATCAAAATATTTTTTAAGTTGTTAAGTCAAACATTTCAAAATCCAGAAATATGGGATCCTTTTTGCAAATTTGATTTCATTTTCTGTTTCTAAAGGTTTTATGTAATCTTTTACTACAACCATACTACTTTTTGTTATTTTCTTTTTTCTTTTTTTTTTTTTCTTCTTACTACAGCACATTTTACATTCAAGGCAGGCCTCCATATGCTCTGACCAATCTGAAGCTCTCCTTTTTTTCTCAACCTTGTCCTTGCTGCCTTCACTTCCACTCCAGCCTTTTCTCCAATATCTTCCTTGTACAGTCCTTTCAGCCTCATGCGTACAGTCTTCATCTTCCAGCCTCAAATGCACAGTCTCCATTTCTGTAAGAATCACTCTGCTTCTTCCTTTTAAGAGAATAAATTAGCCTCATGCCCCTGGGGCTGTGTTCTGCAGAGGGGGACCTTCGCCTTGCCTCTTATATGCTAACTGGACCTCCAATATATTCTCCTGAATGAAATGGGCATCGGAATCACAAAATCTAGCACAAGCATGAGATTATATCTGCTGAAAAACTTGTCACTAAGAAAACATAATTACAACTGTCTACTACACTTTTTGGCTACATCATAGGGTGATAATTATATACAGGATTTAACTCACTTACAAAATTCAAAAACAATAATTTTAGAAACTGTTTTCAATAACCTGACAGCAATCTAACAATGTTTTATATTCATTCCTTCTTATTCTTCTGAATCACATTTCTGTTTAAAAACTTTATAAAGTTTCTGAAAGCATGACAAATGAAAAGTGATGTCTAGAAGCACGGAAGTCCACTGGCATTTCTAATGAACTTTTTTCCAGTCTGTCTACCTTTCACCAGCTTTCATTAGATCAGAAAAAGAAAAGGCTAATTAGATTTATCATGATGTTTCTATGTCTAAAAAGTAAATTTGTAGATTTTCCCCCTAACCTCAAAGTATTCCATTTCTGTCAGCATGTTTCTCTATGCAAGGAAATCCTTAGCTCCTACATATTTTTCAACAGATAGGTTGGTTCCATAGATCTACATTATTTTATCATTGAACCATTAATCCCATGTCCATAAGAGATATGCAAAATAGACATTTATTACTTTTCACTTTTTGTAGATATGTTGCAAGCATGCATCTTTTCAGGATGCTCTATATGGATGCTATAAAAAACATGTGAATGGAGCCACAGACCCAATATTAATACATTTTTTGCTCATTTATAAAAATGGATGACCCAATGATTGAATATTTTTCAGTCATTACAATTTGATAGATTGTTTTTGATTCTTTGTTGTCTGAGGAGTAGTTGAAATACAGTTAAATATTCATATATATTTATTATGAGGATATCCAATTAAATCTGCTGTATTTTACCTAAAGAACAGAATCTGACCAGTGGTTTCAGCAGTGAGCAAACCATAAATTTAGATTTTGAAGTTTTAAAGGTCAAGGCTACATGAATTTGGTACATTTGGTAAAAGTTTCAAATAATACCCACATACTTTCTTTAATAATTTGAGAAGAATATCCTGTCCTTGCAGACATATGAAGAAAGCTTTGAGGGTTTTTTCTTTTTCTTTTTCTTTTTTTTTTTTTTTTTTTTTTTGGAGCAACTCTGGCTCTTGCAGAACAGTTAGTTTTGTTAGATATGCACTGATGTATAGAAATGAAAAAGAAAACCTGTTAAACAGAAGTCATTTATTTAGATGTTGCATCACGGAATGGACTGCATGTATTTTTTTCATATTTCTGGTGTTTCTATTAGTATTCTGTGTTCGGTGTTTCAGAAAAGAGCCATTAAATTGCTAGGGAAACGGAACAATGACTATTTATGAGGATAGGTTCTGAATAAATATTTTAGTTGAGAGGTAGAAGAAATGATAGTGCCTGCAAAATTTAAAAGCACTTTAATACTGATATGTAAGTCAAATACCTCTCCAGAGTCAGAAAAAATAAAATAGTAATATCTATTCGACAAATAATTTACTTCTGCAAAGAGAATGTTAATTTTCTCCCTACCTCCTATCCTTACCTGAAGATAAAAGAACAAAGAAAATAACTCCCTCTATCAAAACTGGAAAACATACTATGCAATGAATCCTTTCTCCTCTTGCATTTAGCCTGGCACTGTCATTAAGGGCTGTGAATTGCCATGGAAAGTTTCATTTTCTGCTTACTGTGAGCTTCACACTCCTGTGCCAAGAGGCCCACGACCATGACTGAATCCTTAGTGAGTCTCCTGGCAGGGCTTAGCTTTGCTGGACAGAACAAAATAGTGCACTGGAGTTTATGCACAGCTACTCAGAGTAAAGAAAGACTCTACCAAGATAAAAGAGAGACTGTGTCTTCAAAAGCACAGGGCTAAAGTTCTCTCTGCGTGTACTTGCAAGGGACCAGATCCTTTCAAAATCTGTATTGCCACCCAAGCCTGAGAATTATGTCCTGTTAGCTCCATGTTCAGTTTGAAAGGTTAACTGCAATTTGTTTGGACTGTTTAAGGACTAAATGGCTGATATGACTGGACAAGGATATGTTTCCAAAATAAGCTAAGAAAAAACAACAGAGAAATAGTTCCTGAGTTACCCATGTATTAAAATGATTAAAATTCTAGACTGTGAAAGATGAAATCCTTCTATACATAGATTTTCTTTGTTATTTCTGACAGGGTAGAAAGACTCTGTCTGCCCTCCCTATTGTCCATGTAGAATACAAACAATGAAATATTTACAGGACATATGAAATGTGATCATTTACTTATTAAATGTTACTATTAACTGTGAAATATGATTTAAATATTTATTTCCTCATCTAGATAACTGACTATACAATTAAAGTATTCCAAATAAGCTTCATATTTCTAAATGTCAATTTAGTGTACATATTAAGTGGCTTGCAACTGAGAACAAACATTTTTTAGAAAAAGCTATTTCAGTTATTTTCTCTGGGTTGTATTTTCAGTACTCATGTCAAAGGCAGCCAGAACAAGTGAAGTGCCTACACTTTGACATCAACACTTTTATATGGAAAGATGATTTCCATTAATTTGTTTACTCTACGCAAAAAACAATAATGAGAGAGTGCAAAAAAGACAGTTGTCACTGCAATCCTCTGTATGTACTTCACAATATGTTCAAGTTATCAGCAGCACTGATGTGCAAAATATTTTCTCTAGGGATATGAATACGTATGTGTATTAGATAGGCATGGAACAAACTTAATAGCATCACAGTGGTACAAAGGACCTATCCCCATTCTGTGTTTCTGAAGTTTAAAAAATATTAACAAATCTCAGATATAACTTGTAGTGAGCTGGAAAGAGAAAATAAGCCTAACCGAATGCATACAGAATTGAGCACGAAGCTGTTGCCTGCTACTGATCCAGAAGTATTAGCCTTTGTAACTATCTTAAGCAAGTATTAATTTAATACTTCAATAATTTT
The DNA here is from genome assembly GCF_019232065.1 of Centrocercus urophasianus. Lineage (NCBI taxonomy): Eukaryota > Metazoa > Chordata > Aves > Galliformes > Phasianidae > Centrocercus > Centrocercus urophasianus. Next base: position 25,501,819 of record NW_024884364.1, read on the forward strand.
ACTATCCTGTGTCATCCTATCACTGATCTCATATTCCAGAGTTCTAATTTCCCCCCTGATTAATTCTTTGAAAACAATGAAAAATTTCCTGCGTTATGGTTTTCATTTCTATCTATAGCAATTCACATTTTTCCTTCTAATTATTTAACATATCCTTTGAGTATATTCTCAGGAAACTTCCAATACTTAATCGTGTTTATTTTCTCTTTAAAGTTGGCTGTTTGAGAAAAAATTATATTTTGATGTATCTATCTGAACAAATGTCTCTGGTTTTGATACTTTTATATGGAGGCTTATGTTGCTCCAAAGTAGAAAAGATTTATGGGTTTCTTGTGTTTATTTTTCCTTTGTTTTGTTCCCTCCAGCTCACCCTAAAGAGTTGTTTATCATAAATTTTAGATTCAGGAAGCTATGATTTCAGTAGAAAAGTAGTGCCTGGAAGCACCACATGTTTATTATTAAAAACATTTTGCTGCTACCCATGTTACTCTTACTTCTAAAGTCTTTAAAATGTCTTAATTTATGAGACATATAAAGTATAATGCTATAGAGATAGTAAAGACCAAACTATGATGGAGGAAACCATACAGAACTCATTGCACTAACTGTATTTAAAACAGTTATTCAGATGCTATACAATAGTTGGAACAGATATTTTTCCTCAGGCAGAAAGAGATAACTTACTGAATCGAATAGTTATGATGTCTGATGATATAAGTACTGTTCTTCTAGGAAATACTGAGTGATGGTTGGAAGAAAAGAATCACAAAATCAATAATTTTACTATTCTTGCTTTTTGCTTTTATTTTTTTATTTTTTTCCACATTGGGTAATTGGGTAGGACAGATGCCTTAATTGTTTGGAAACACTTGGAGTAGTAATGGAATAACAATGGAACTATTTATTTGTTGCAACTTTTTCTGTTTTACATATTTTGACTCTGGTAAAATATTTGAGAATTCTTTCTGAAGATTGACATCTATATTCACAGCAATTACACTTTGACAGTTTGCTCTCTATAAACTTCTTGTGAAGTTGTTTTTTTAATTTCTTTTCTACTTTTCCTTTTTTTTTTCTACCTTTTACAAGGCAGAGCCATCTCTTACCCACACTGATAGAAAGCATCTTTACATGGATTTATGATTCTTAATTCTACTTCAAGATTTTCTCATTATTTGTATATGTAAAGATCACCTAAACAAAAATATTTAAATTCATTACTGGAAAATCAATAAAAAGTAAAACCTTACTCTGTACTATAAGAAAACTAATTTCCCATGAACCTTGTTGAATAAAAAAAAAATGTTGATGGAAAATTCCAACTGTTAATCTCAATTGGGGAAGGGATATTATTTGGCAAGATAAATTTCTGCTGGTGACAGAAAATTGAAGTTTATATCTCTATATGAATTGCAAATTGTTTAGTTTTAGCTGATTTGCAGACCTTTCCAAAGTTTTCATAGCTTTTTAAATAATATTTAAAAATTGAAAATCATAATTTTAAAAAGTGTACGAGGAATATTTATTAATATAGTTGTATGTCAAGGACATTTTATTTAAAGTAGAGATGGTCTATTACAAGTTCAATGAAATATGGTGCACACTTTCTCAAACTGCAGGATATTTAGCTGTTCCATTTTTCCATTTATTTTTCCCTTTTCCAACAACAGAACATGTAGCAAGAAAGGCCTAAAGAGTGTGCATTAAAATTTCGAGAGCTTATGAAGATTGATAGGAAGAAATTATCATTCTCATTTTGTAAATCTGAAACAATTTATCTGCTCAAGATAACATACAAGATTTTTCCTGTTAGAAGTCAATCTTCTAATCTTTACTTCCAATGGTAACCAACATTGTCACTTAAAAATTTTCAAGAGAATGAAGTGACTTGCATGGAGCCATGAAGGCAGACTAGCAAAAGGCTTGGCAAAGCTCAAGTTTCCTGAGCTACAGAGCAGCTGCATGTTGAATGGAAGGACAGTTTTCAGATGAACAATACATTAGTCCTTCTCAGCACATGCTGCAGAATCTTAATTTTGAAACTGATTAGAAGAGGAAGATTTTTCTTGAAATATGGTCTGTGAGGACTGAATTGTTATGTTTTTCAACTAGCAAAGCTGTCTTTTTTTCATCCCTAAAATTACAGTGGTGTTCCATCAGCCTTGAGCCATTCTTTCTTGTTAGAAGGGTTATTCTAGTTTTTCTCCACCTACTTTTCATCTTGCACTTTCTGACCCTTCTCAGCATATTATGCAAGTCACACAGCCTGTATAGATCTAACATTAAATCCTTCTGGCAAGATAGACTAGTAGTTAACATATTTCAAAAGACACCAGTGTGTAAGTGATTTCTTTAAGGTGACAGAAAATCTCAATGCCAAGATATGAACTGATATTTTCTGAGTGCTGAAATGGAAGCTTCTTTGGAAGATATCCTTCTTTCAAAAAACTATTCAAACTCTAGCGGGGGGGGGGGGGGGG
>NW_024884364.1:25504398-25510480 GCF_019232065.1 Centrocercus urophasianus
AAAAAAAAAAAAAAAAAAAACACACAAAAAAGTACCAACTTGTTAAGCAACTTACATGATAAGAAAAATACCAAACCAAACAGATCAGTAGTTCCTCATAAGATAAAAGCATCTGGTTCAAAGGTACCAGGTACTTACCATTCTTTACCATTCCTTTCAGATTTTTCTGCTCTTTCTCAGCCATGATCTTTCCTTATTCCTCATTTTTGATCAAGCTAAAATCTTCCTCCATATATTTACAACTTAATTCTGTCTCCAGACAGTCACAGACCTACTGGGAGACAGGGATTTCTAAGTTCTTTCCCTGCACTGCTGAGCATGTTATATCAGATTATGTAACAGTTGTGGCTATTCTGTATCTTTTTCATATCCTTTGGATCTATCACTTCCAGTCTAGGCAATTTGAACATTAACCTCTATAATGCAGAAAATAGTTTAGTATCTGAGGAACTGAAGATGGATTCTCTGCTGAAAAATACTTTCTGTTTATTTTTTTGGTTGTTCCTGTTTTATATAAATAATGGTAGCAAGCCCAGAAATAAATACCTGGTGTACTCTTCTTTTTTGTACATGTCCTCCACTTTCACCAGTTTAGGGGAGCCATCTGATGGCTAAGATGATGACTACATGGAGGACTGTACAAACACTCGCCACACCAGTTCTGTTTTACAGTCTGTTTTTATGTGAGGAATGGGTGAATGTAAAGGAATAAGCTCTGTACAGAGAGAACATTGCACTTTGTCGTATTTGAAATTGTGATATGTATTCACTCAAGCACAACCTAGATAATACATATACATTCTATCATGAAATCTCCATGCTTCTGGCAAAACAAAAAGAAAGAAGCACTTGAGGAAGACACAAAATGACCTTTTTTTTTTTTTTTCCAGAGACAATCTCAGAATGATTTCCAAGAAAAGCATAAAAAGAGTTGCAGTTAGACTGCAATAAAAAGATGTCTTACAACACATGCAAAAACAGAACAAATGGTTTATAGGTCGCATCCTAACTACTTCTGCAAAAGATGATAGAACAGAAATATTAATGCTTCATGTTAAAAGACACACTATTTTTTTTAATATGTAGAATGGGCCACTATACATAAAAACAGATGAAAAACACAGCCAATTTTACTGAGAAAACTTCTAAGCTATTCAAGCCATGTTGTTTTCTTTTCAAACCTGTTAAGTGAGGCATTTCTGGACAATATACCTTTATTCATCTGAAATTGAGTTTGCTAACGGAGTTGGATGAATCTACTCTATTCTGAAAACACACAAAAAAATAGAAAAACTAGAAAGAACTGTGCCACCAAAAACCAAATAATCAAAACTTCTGCGTTTGCATGAGGGGAAAACATTAAAACTGAAAAATAATGAAATAATTTAGAAACTCCTCTGGAAACTGAGCTACACAGATGTGTTCTTTAAAATAAAATAAACAAACAAACAACAAAAAAAAAAACAACTGGAAAGAGATCAAGCCAAACTGCTCATAAAGCCTTTTTAAGAAGGTACTGTTAATGCAAACCTTGATTACAGCATTAAATGTGATGCCAATCCATGTTCTTCCTTCAAGGCTTTCTATTTTCTCCACCACAAGATCATCAACTCAACGTTGTGCTCTCACTGACCACTAGTCAGGCAAGAACAGGAACTTCTCCCCCATGGTGTTGAGCTGCCTGTTGCACCACCAAGCTGGTGTACCTCCAGGACAGAACTGGAAAGATACTGAGACTTTCCTTTGATAAGTATTTTGTATTCTAATCATCCACCAGCTTGGAGGTACGCTGCATTTCTGAGATAAATATTTTGGTAACAGAGGTACAACTAGGCGTTGAGATCAATTACACTGTATTCCAATATGTGATGCTTTTTTTTTTTCATACTCAATTAACAATAAACCAGTTTTACCATAGAAGTTCTGAGGTTTCTCTACCATTTTCTGTTCCATGTCCAAAAAGCCTTGGAAAATTAGGATGCAGACTGATAGAACACAATTGTTAGCTACTTTCAATAATGTCAGAATACTTACTTCTCTTGATAAGTAAAAAAAATAAATAAATAAACAACAACAAAAATAAAACAGCTAACCAGCAGTAGGTTATACAAATCTGAAGTTCAGAGGAACATGAATATACTGTATTTTTCTTGTTTCTTGCCTACTGCAAATAAAGTGTGGACTTGACATTGCCTGAAGTGCTATTTGCAGACCATAAATATGCCACACTTTAAAATACATGACTCATTCAAGCTCAGTGTGACTAAACATTATTATCCATAGTTTTAGAATTGTCCTGTTAAAAAGCCTTTTAAAAGCTGCTTTTGATGTATTCTAAAAAAAATCATTTTTCTCTTAAGTACTTAACCAATGTTACGGACTTTGATGCGTATGCTATGTTTTTGTTCAAAGGAGTGTTTTAAGGGAGGTCAGTAACTATGAGCTTGTCATCTAATAAATTACCCTTTGAGGATCCTCTCTGTATTTTGAGATCCTTATTCCTGTTCCTTGGCATATTTTTATTTTATGAGATAGGTAGGCTGAGTAGTTCTGTTTTGTTCTGAAAAATGATGAAATATAACTTTTTGCTGATCTCTAACCTATTTTTTGTCAGCAACAGGATTCAATTGTATCTAAATATATCATCTGTTTTAACTCCTGGCTTTTCAAAGCACTACTTCCTACCATCAAAATACAAGAATGCCTTGACCCAAAAGCACTTGGAGTGGATGGAAATATTCAAAGTAGACTCAACAATGGAAAGTCCAGTCTCATTCGCTTTAAAATATTTCAGTGTGTCTTAGAGAAATTCAATAGAAAACATTTATAATTAATTTATCTTTTTAAATCATCTCATATAATTCTACTATTTAAGGTGAAGAAAGACACAATAGCAACTAACAAAAAAAAAGAAAAAGAGAGAATGGAGTCTTATTATTGTTTCATTGAAATAAAGCATTTGAATGAATCCTTTGTGTTATGGGTGTAAACTGTGAAACAGAATTAGTTGCAACATTATCAGTTCTTGTTGAAGTTGAACAAAAAATAAAGTAGATATAAGCACACCACTGTTGGATCAAACCACAACAAGCTCAACAAACATAATAGCTCTAGACTTTCCAGATGGAGAGTTTGCCATGTTTCTGTTGATTGATGGCTGTGAACTTCTTCTAAGCACAGAAGAAGAAAAAAAAGAAAAAATAAAATACCCAAGTAGTATCATATAGTTGACAACTATGCAGATCAATCAAAGAAAGCAATACCTCATTGCTTATGAGGCAATGATAGGAACTGATGTTGCATTTGACAGGTTCACAGGCTTCACCTCTAATTAAAAGCACAGTTTGGTGTGAGATCATTAGCCAGCAAACTACATTGCTTCTTGTTTGCAGCCCATCAAGACACACAAAACGTGATGTATGCCAGAGAGCATAGGGCAGATGAGTTCTGAGCTGTTGCAGGCTATACACAGTAAAACTTCCATCCTTCAACTTGAGTAAATTTCACTTCAAGAAATCAAGTTCTGGTAAAAACAAAGAGCTACTGAAAAACATTAGACCACTAGGGAAAAAAAAAAAAAAAAAAAAAAAAAAAAAAAAAAAAAAAAAAAAAAAGCACATGGCTGAAGAATTGTTCCAAACAAAGTAAAAAGACTAGGAGAATTAATTCCAACTGTCTCACTATACCCGTGGAAAAAATTCAAATACATGGTAATATATGTCCTGAACAATCATTTATTTTCAAAATACTGATATTTCAGCATTGGAACTGGTTTTGATTTTGTAAAGACTTATAGGTTGTATGAAAAGAAAGTTTTTAATTTACAAATTCAATACCTTTAGAGAGGCTTAAACAAACTGCAAAGTGTGTCAGAATTATTTTCCTATATCAGAATTTGTTATTTATATAGCATTCCACCATCTGCCAGAATAGGCATATAATAAACAAGTGAGGCTAACTATTGCCCTTATGGCATGTTCAACAATGTCACATTAGGATAAAGGAGTGGAGATGCTGAACTACATTTCTACTCTTTTAATTACTGGAATGACAAAAGCATACTTTTATCAGGAAAAATAACATCTGTAATGAAATAAATCTCATACAAGAGGATTCTTCTTACAAAGCAAAAGAAATTAAAAAAAAGAAGTATTATTCCATCATGCATATTTAACAGATCACTGAGAAAGATTTTCTATTATTCAGAAGTTAATCCAAAGATATATTATTCTTATTATCAATCTTGCACATTTATGGTGTTTTAAAGCATTATACAATTACATAGGTTGTGCTATGAATTAAAAGATGCACAGAAGATAATTGGAGAATATTCATGGCTTGAAAAAACTGGTGCTGAAGATGAGAACTGAACTCAGGTTAGCAGATCAGAGAAAGAGAGAGGTTGTGACAAAACCAGAGCAGGGTTCATAAGCAATATTTATGTTTAAAATTTTGGTGAAAAGTGTAATCTTTGTAGAAGTGTATTTTGCAATCTGAACTCTCATTCTCCCTACAAGAAAGATGCTTTTCATAGAAAAAGCTATTTCAAATTAGTCTGATGGATTGTAAAAACTGTGTTTTCCTACATGTACATGTAGGTCACCCCCTGAACATTTACTTCTTCCAAAATGTGAATAACTTCTTACTTAAGTAAGGGAACATAGGCTTGGTGCTGTGTTTGTACTAACCGTAATTTCAAAAATTCTACTTAAAAGATAGAATTCTAGTATTGTTTGAGTTGGAAGGGACATTTAATGTCACCTAGCCCACCTCCCCTGCAATGAACAGGGATATCTACAACTAGATCAAGTTTCTCAGAGCTCCATCCAGCCTGACCTTTCATGTCTCCAAGGATGGGGCATTCACCATCTCTCAGAGCAACCTGTTATATCCTCTTTTAGGTTGAATACATCTCCCCTTGTTATATCACAACAGATTCTACTAAAGAATATGCCCCCTTCTTACTCATAAACACCTCTTTTGATAATGGAAGTTCTCTATCAGGTGCCTTCTCTTCTCCAGTATGAACACCTCCAGCTTTGTCAGCCTGTCCTCAGAGGAGAGGTGTTCCCTTCCATGGATCACTTTTGTGGCCCTCTTCTGGATGTGCTTCAACAGGCCTCTTCTTACTGAGAAATCCATATCTGGATGCAGTATTCTGGGGAGGTCTTGCTAGTGCAGAGTAGAGGGACAGGATCACCTCCCTTGACTTGCTGGCCATGCTTCTTTTGATGCAGCCCAGGATATGGTTGGCTTTCTGGGCTGTGAGGGCACACTGCTGGTTCATGTCCAGCTTTGCCATCCACCAGTACACCCAAGTCCTTTTTGGCAGGGCTGTGCTCTATTCTTTTGTACTTCAGCTTGTATTGATATTAGAGGTCGCCTCAACCTAGATGCAAGATCTTGTATTTGGCTTTGCTGAACAACTGAGGTTCACCTGGGCCCACTGCTCAAGCCTGCCTAGGTCCCTCTGAATGGCATCCCATCCCTCAGGTGTGTTGACCACCCTCCAAACTTGCTGAGGGTACACTCGATCCCAATGTCAATGTCATTTATGAAGATAATAAAGAACACTAGTCCCAGTGCTGACTCTGGAGGGATGATCTCCATCTGGAACACTGATCCATTGATAACCAATATCTGGGACAAGTTCTTTATCTATCAAATCATCCACCATGAAATCACCTAAATCAAGCATACCCAATTCATAATCCACAGGCTTCCTGTGGCCAGGAGAGACCATCCTGTGGCCACCTCTTGCCCCATGCCATAATGGAGGCAGTTCTGCCCTGCCAAGGGACTTACCCTGACTCTGGGTGCACACTTATCACTGGGCAACAACCAAACATTTGTGTATTACTAATGCTGCCTCAGCTGTCTCACAGGGGAAGGGCACATTGTAGTTGTTCTGTCACCCCTTGGGCCCACCATACATATGAAAATTCAAACGTTGCATGCACTTGTGCCATTTGGTGATTAGAATGCAGTGATTGCCAATAATAACATTTCAACTTACCTAATATAATCTCAAAAGAGAACTAAAAAAAAAAAAAAAAAAAAAAAAAAAAAAAAAAAAAAAAAA
>NW_024884364.1:25510580-25555121 GCF_019232065.1 Centrocercus urophasianus
AAAAAAAAAAAAAAAAAAAAAAAAAAAAAAAAAAAAAAAAAAAAAACCCAAAACAAAACAAAAAAACAAAAAATAGTGGATCAAAGAAGAACGTTCTACAAAAAATGACAGATGAGTACTTTTTTATCATGAAAAATAATATGGCACCGTGCTTAATTTATAAGGAAATTCTGTCAGTTTTCGAAGATTATAATTTGAAAAGAAATAGGCAAAAAGATGCTGCCAAATTCAGTGCATATCAAGGAAAGATTTGTGGAAGTGAAAAACATCTATCATCTAAACAATTTTTTAAAAGAAATAACGTCTCAAACAGATTATGTGGTAGCAAGTGTAATTGCAAAAATAGTCAAAGACATTTATTGATGGTGGGTTTATTAAGCAAGATAACGGGAGGAAAAAAAAAAACGCAGATCTAATTTGTCTGAATAAAAAAGAGGATTTTTTTAAAATCAATTTGTCATACCAGATGATATAATATTTTGTATTGAAAGAAATGTGGAGAGTAAAGATGCTAATTGCAAACTTTATGCTTTGGTGACAGATGGAAGAACCAATGTGACAGATATGGCTCAAAGTGCTATCTTTACTAAAGATATTAATAAAGAATACAGTGTCACTGAAGAAACTGATGCCGTTAAAAGGCACAGCGATATCTCTTGATTTATATGAAGCAGGAAAAATTACATAAAAACAATTCTCTTTAACTTTTGCAAAAAATATCTGCTACTAATGATACCCTGGTGATTGCCGGTAAAAAAGGGGACATACAAAATTGATGGAAGACCATGCAATTGCCACCAGCAAATCATGTTTGATGAAATATCTATGTACAGAAGCTGTATAATGGATAATATTGTGCAAATCATCATCGAAGTGGTGAATTTCATAGTTCAAGACACTGCATCATTGCCAGTTCCAGGAGTTCCTTGAAAATATGAATACTGATTATGGGGATATAATTTTCTTTTCTGAAGTAAGGATGCTAACTCAGGGTAAAATCCTAAAAGATTTTATTGTTTGTGATTTATGAAATCAAAAGGAAAATTTGCAGCAGAAAATGAAGATTAAAAATGGCTCACAGATTCAGCATTTTAGGTGAATTTGACTACTCATTTAAATGAGTTAAACAACTGTCTCATAACCTGTGCTATGTTTCAAATCATAACAACATTAAAACTGAAACATAATTTATAGCAAGTCATAGCTGTAGCAAATAATTTTATGCATTTTGCCACATTTGCTAAACATAGCTCTGTGAACAGTGAAAAATAAAAAACCAAAAATGCAGCCTTGCTTTCAGTTTTGATAATGAAATTTGAGAATAGATTTCAAGATTGCTGAAATAACAATCACTTTTTTGCTATATTTGCAACACCACTTGCAGTCAACATAAATACACAGAGGATGATATTTTGGCACCAGCAATGCCTTTATAAATTAGTATGCCAGAAAAGTTTAATTTCTAACAGGTGACTTATAAAGGTTAAAGTATAGATAATGTTCTATTACCCCTGAACAACTATTTCCAAATCTTTGGAATTCTTACAAAAAATGTACTTTTCATTCACACCATAGTGAAGAATTCTCACACAGGTTAATCTATCACGATATCTTCAAGTGACTGTCAATTGGTCTTCTTATATAATAATAGCAATAACTTTATAAGATGCATCTGAGTAAGCAAGAAGATTACCAGAGGTGTGAAATAAACAATACTTAGCCTTGATTAGAAAGACAATTTTCACTTAACCTTTCAATTCCTTTTTTGTAGTAGACAACGGAAACTAAAACAGAATTGAGAACTACATCATAAGGAAATGTGTCTGGATGGAAAACCTCATCTACAGCTATGACTTGTGAAACAAATGACATAATTTAAGAATTGTATCTATGGATAGTTTGGGAACTGAAAAATTAGTTCTTTTCTTCTCTCATAAAAAAGTATTCTTGGAATCTCAATTAGAAACAAGTGAAACTGAAATATTAAAGGCACAGGAAACAATAGTATTTCTCTGGAAACACGCAGATTAAGAGCACAAAGCTAAAAAATTCTACTTGAGCTCATAGGATCAGACTATATTTTGTCATAATGTCTTCTTATGACTTTCTTTATAATTAATCTGATTTAACATATATTCAAAAAGTAAACAAACCAAAACACCATAAGATCTGCTGAATCACAATCTTGTCTTTCTTCCCTTATTTATAATATAGACTACCATTAATGCACAACTATGTGGGGAACAAAACATCTTTACATCTTGACTATACAAAACTCTTTTTCCTGACCACAAGTGGACAGAATTTCATTTTTTAAAGTCTATTTGTAAGATTTTGTCTTTTTGTATAAAGAGAAGAAATAAATAAATAAATAAATAAATAAATAAATAAATAAATAAATAAAAGTAAACGTGCTGCATTTAGTGATAACAAAATTGTGAAGGGCTAGGCTATCTAAAGAAGAGTGTCTAATGTGTCAGGAACTAGATGGATGTGACTTGATTTTACTTTGTAAGCTCCTGAAAAGGTGGTTCTGAATGACAGATCAGTCTATATCTCTTGTACTTAATGCTTCAAAGGTATTTACTTAGACACAAGCTTTCCTGAAAGGATACAAAACATGAAGGCATCAGGAAAAAAGAAAAGAAAAGCATGTTAGACATTATTGTTGATAAAGTTAACTGCTTTAAAAGCAGCTGCAAGCATGAAATTGTCTGCCTTCTTTCCATAGGAAATGAGGATTCAGACTATACAGTCTTGAAATATGAAATTTTAAAAAGCAACAAAATGAGAGATTTTTATTCAAAAGATTCTTTCAAAAGTCACATAAGTCACATTAAATCCAACAAGTATTTATCACTCTATACTTAGCAATAAACTTCATTCATATTACTCATGATAATAGAAGTTGTCATATACTTAAATCATCACTAAATATGATTGTGTCAACAGTTTATGGGCTGGTTTGGCCCGGTTCCGTGACGAGTGGGGCGGAGGGATCTGCAGATCCGCGCCTCCGGAAAAAAAGGAAACAGGGAACCCCAAAATAATTAAAACAGCAGCAACGATCTGAGGAGAAACAAACAAATTTACTAAGCATATTATCGGAATGCAAGATAACACACTATAATACAATATAATCAGAATTGAAGCTAGACTCCCAGACTCCCAGGGACCATGGTCACAACACTAATTCTGCCTGAGTTCAAAAAGCATTTGGATGATACTCTGACAGATGGTTTGAATTTTTGGTGTGTGGAGCCAGGAATTGAATTTGATGATCCTTGTGGAAGTTTTATCTCTCTCTCTCTCTCCCTCTCTCTCTCTCTCTATATATACATATGTCAGCTGGCCATATAGCTACAGAACTACTCAGACATAATGGAACACAAAACTGTGTGCCAAAAAATTCCACAAGTTAATATAGTATAGAAATAGTGAAAAAGGAAATGGCAATATGATCTAAAAATGACTCTTGTTATGGATAAGAACTACTCCTAGTATACTATTTAAAGATGAATGCTAATCAGACTTATGCTAATCAGACTTCTGTCTGCTGTCCGTACTGTGATTAGCTTTAGGAGTTTAAAGGTCACCCCTTTAAAGGAAATATTCTATTTGTCCTCCTTGTGAATTATTGTTGTATATTTATGTGCAGTCCTACTGTTTCCACAAGCACATGAATGAGCATTTAAATCTCACTTATATACACGTGCTCTATTAATATATCTGGAAAATTGTTTCTACCTTAAGACATAAAAGGATTCTACTTGAGTAACCCACATAAAATCAAAGACTGAACCTTTACCTTTATACCATTATATTTCTAATCCTGGTGGAGGTATTACAGTGACTGAAATGGAAATGGCCTTGTCCAACAGCACTTAGGTGAAAATGCCTATCTACTAGGCATTTTTTAAGTGGAGACTATGGTATCCTAAACTACAGCCTTTTGACAGATAATGACTGCTACTAAACATTAACCTATTCATTTATAAATTTGATGTTCTTTAGTATGTTGAGTTACTTGCCCACTGGCCCCTCATAAAAGAAAAGTTACTTGGTGGTCTCATTTAGAATGAGTTATCATGTCAAATAAAGTAATAATAAATATCAATTTCCTAAATACCTGTAGTTAGAGATATACAACTAAGTTACATTTTACCCAAATGTTTTTTCCCCTTCAATTAATCTAACATTTAAGTCCTACCAGTTTCTTGCAACTGACCATGTGATTATCCATTAATCATATAAAAAAGTTGCCAAAAAAATTTAGCGTCACTTATTCTATTTTCTCCTGGTAAAGACAAATCAGCAAGATCAATGAATTGGATTTTCATAGAGAAGTAGCTTCAACCAGAAGAACAAGAGAGGCATCTTAATAGCTAATACTTTTCTACAACTCCAGTGAATTTCTCTTTTCTTTTAGAAGCTCAGATGTCTTCATTAAGTGTAATGTCTGTTGAAGATGGGCAAATTAATAAGCAGACAAAATAAATTTGAACTATTTTTTGTCAAAAAAGAAAACATTCTCTTACTAATCCTGACAATCAGTATTTTTCCAAAATTAGAAAAAATATTTAAATTGTTTATTTCTTATCACACTTGCTCAACACCTTAATTTCAACTAAAAAAAAAGGAAAGTTTTACTGGAAATGAGTTATATTTTTGTGCATTTTAAAAAAGATTTGATAAGAATTTAAGATGTAAGGAAAACACAACTGTACCAGTAATATTCAATAATACTTACTGGAAAAGTAAGAGATGTACATTCATATACATTTTTGTTAATTTTCCTTACCTCAGTTGACTGCTGTGAAAAGAGAGGGTTTTGACTACATGCGGATAAATTTATCACACTTAAGTTCAGAATTCTTCAAGTTTATAAAAATTCGTTATTTGATTTACAATTAGGTGAAGTTTAATCCAATTAGTTTGTTTAATTAATAACAATTATTATCAATTCATAACAATTTACAACGTAGAATAATATTCCTGCTTGCACTTGAAAAAAAATACTGTTATATATTCTCAAAAATATGAATATACTAGCATACCAGTGAATTAAAGCTATTAAACAACACTGTTACATTTAGACAACTGGAATAGATGAAATGGTTGCGGCCATGGTTTTGGTCAGTGGCTCTATGTCATTGTAGAGGCTGGGGATGAGTCCTGTTCATCCTGGGACCAGTGCTTTTTAAAATGTTTATCAGTAACTACACAGTGGGTGTACCCTGAGCAAGTTTGCTGATGACACCAAACTGAGTGATGGACTTGATACAGCAGAAGGAAGGGATGCTATGCAGAGGGACCTGGACAAGGTTGAGAAGTGGGCTTATGTGAACATAATGAGGTTCAACATGTCCAAGTGCAAGATGTTGCACCTTGATTGGAGCAACCTCAGATATAAGTACAGACTGGGAGAAGAACTCATTGAGAACAAGACCGACAAGAAGGACTTGGAGATTCTGATGGATGAAAAGCTGGACAAGAGCTAGCTCACAACCCAGAAAGCCAACAGTATCCTGGTCTGCATCAGAAGAGGGAGGCCAGAAGGGAGAGGGTGATGACTGTTTCCCTCTACTCTGCCTTTATGAGGCTCTGCCTCAGAGCAGACTGATTTGGTGGGTGGCAGACTTGCCCATAGGAGGAGTGGAAAAATGATCTTTAATGTCATTTCCAATCCATAAGGGATTCTATGATTCGATGGATTAATTCATCAACTGAAAATAGAAAATAATCAGTTATACAACAGCAACTTTTTTTAATTTTAGTTTTGCCTTGTAAGCAGCATAAATCTTACTTTGTTTTTTAACATCCATTTCTTTGGTGTCACTTACTTTCTGTCAGGTCTGTACAAAAATATGAGCATATTTACCACAGCAGGCATTGGCAAGATGAATAACAAATTTCTGATGATCATTTGCAATTTATCTGGTCATTCAGTTATTTACTTAGTAATTTATCAGTGCCATAATATTACTTCTGTTCATACCATAACACCTTACCAAAAAGTCCTGTTGTCACATATAAACAGATGGTAAATGCATAGCAGATAAATTACTTTTGTGGGTGGAAATGATCATAATTAGTGTTCATCAATCTAATTGAAATAGCTTTTGGTTAGAGTTTAATTACATGCACCATAACCATAACTATAAATAAAGAATAATTAACTGACAAAGCAATTTTATTTTATTTTAATAGGATCCTGTACTCCAGATCTGTTATGAGTAAATTTATTCATTATATAAATAAATGCACATTACTATGATTTTAAAATATAAATATATTTGTACTGTATATGTTCATGGAAATACCAGCAGGAATCAAGTATGAAATACAAGTGAAGTAAGAAATCCTTTGCATCTATTAGGAACATATTAGAGTTTGGCTAAAGTGTAATTATACAATACATTTCTGAAGAAAGTGTGATCAGAAATCATTACACTGTTAGTAAACAGTATTAACAGTTGATAAAACTATTTGTATAATATATTTGAACATAGCATGGAAACGAAATTATAAAAAAAATGTTACTTTCTACTTTTTATTTTAAATGTTAAGTCTTACTGGCTTTGAACACGTAATAATATTGAATATGGTGAAAATATGTGAAAACAAATTCACAAAGCAACCATTTTAAATGAATTACTATTCTATTTTCCACATCATTCTTTCAACAAACTGATTCACAAACCCAAAGTGCAGACTTATCTTCACCACCCTTTACAAAGCTTGGAAGTGTTCTGTGAAGACCATTCTTACTGTGTAGTCAGGAATCCATTTGGTTTCACATTACATGACAACTTATCCTACAGATTTCCTAATTTTTTTTTTTTTAATAATATCCTTTCCCAATTTTTGGAGCACCTTTAATTATAAAAAATTAACTAAAAATTTGTGAAAAAAATATCCAGAAAAAATATAAGAATGACTGTGTTATGCAAAGCACTGTGGAGAGTATTAAAATAATCAAATAATCCCCACTGACACAGTAAAAGGGTTTCTTAATTCTCTTAGAATACACAAAGTGATACTTATGTTCTCCATGAGCCTAGTGGCCTCCCACAGCTATCACAGGTGGTGGTATGTTTGTACAAATTTAAGCTATAAGAACAGAAGACAGTCCTGTCAAGAAAGCAAATTGTGACAGCATTCCTGTGGCAACAAAATCAGTCTTAGAACCTTTTAATACCCCAACTATTTTAATAGCCCCACTATTTCACTGCATTCATTATCTTCCTTAAGGTATACTAAATGTTCATTAGTAGAGCTGTACATTAGCATGAAAACTGCAGTGAAATGATTCATTTGTTCATACATGTAGAAAAAGGGTTGAAAAAAATAACTACTCTAAAACCTTTGAGCAAAATGGAAGTACAACCATATCTTGCTTTTTCTGTTTCAGGTGTAGAAAAATAGTTACTAATATTGAAATCATAGTATTCTAATCATTAAGGTATTAAGTTACTTTCACGTTATCTTTCATTTTCGGAAGCAGATAACTATCTCAAACAATATACAAGATTCTATGTGAAAAGGAGCAAGTTTAAAAATCTCTAAATCTGCAAGTGATTCCGCAGGTCCATCAGCTAATCTTTTATATTTATATATGCGGTTATTTGTACATGTGAAGTAAAACAGAATTGCAGACCAGAAGTTCAAAGACGAGCAATAACATTAGGCAAACAGAATTAAAAATGAAAAACAAAAAAGAAAAAAACATAACATTTCATCTTCTACAGAAAATTTAAAAACTATTTAAAATACCAAAATTATTCCCAAAACTTCTGTTCTATTATAATAATTTTCATGTCACCTTCAATTATTAGGAACTATACATTCCCAATATGAAGGATCAACTCTATTTCTACTGTCTCATTCTGACAGAAGCTAATCTGCAATAACAGGATTTGTACTCAGTCAAAATGTATTAGAAGGAATTCTGCTTGCATGCCAAGTATATTATTTTTAGCCATTCATTTTTTTTTTTAATTCTTCTGTATTATAAATTAAAATTGTGCAGTCTACAAGAAAATGCATTATTCTTCATTATCTGGGTATAGAATTCTCTCAGCCAATAAGCCAATTTCCCTGTAACTATTCATAATGTAAATCCATGTACTGTAGCTGAAAGCTATTAGCAGATAGAATGCATGAATTTATATAGGCATTATATAATCATTATAAACAGTGATTATGTCATTTGTCATGTTCTGATTGGCTATTGCACTCAGCACTCCACCTATAAGCCCAAAATCTGTCTTTGATTTTGTCCCTGTTACTGGTTTACAGTCTCATAAAAACCTAGAGAATAAGCAGAACATAATATAAATGGACAAGTACCAATGAATCTTACTAAGATTTGCCATCTTATGATAGTATCTTGTTTCCTGTTGCTAGTAAGTGCGCCAAACTTCAACTATTAACAGTTTTATACAATAAATGTTCAGTTGGGGTTGAATTTCTTCTACTCTAAATGTTTGCTTTTTATAAAATAAATGAATATTTTGAAAAAGTTACTTCCAATTTTTAGAGGTATGCAAGGCAAAATTCACTACTAATCTTTCAGACGCGGTTCCAAAACTGTCTATACATTACTTGCAAAAGAGATAAATACTCAATGCTGAGTTGCTTTAAGTCAAGCACTAGAAATGGAGCTTCAGGTACATGTCTCAGAGATGCACAAGCAACTATAATCAAATACAGAGACAAAAAAAAAAAAAAACTATATATATCAATACCACAGACATCTGTGAATGATGAGGAAGAGGGCTATCATATATGGTAGGTTGTGAAGAAGAGGGTTCCAAAATCTGATGATAAAGTGCGGCCGCAGAACTGGAAAGCAGGAGAGACTAAGGCAGCAGAAGCAGCCAAAGATGAATGAAGGGATAGCAGAGCTCTCAGGAAAGACTGGACTACATGGACTGTACAAATGTGCTAAAAGACTACAGAAAGGTGTTTTGGGGGGAACAGAGTTGGAGTTATATGAAGTAAGGATGAAAAACAAGGAGAATTGACTGAGCAAAGTTCACTAAGAATAGAAGCAGATTATGAAAAATGAATGAAAGAGAGGCATCATGAGAAAGGGAGGTAATGGACTGAGACAAGACTCTTGTAGAGAGGAAGAGCTTGGTCTAGTCTAATAGAAGAGACAGAAAGCATAAAGGCTATGAGAAACAGACAGTCTGCATTTTCTGGAGTGTCCATTCAGGGGAGCCAGGCCACGGGCTGGGTCCTAAGCCATCAGCAAACTGTGGACAGCCAGTGGGGTAGCCTGGTGCGGGAATATCCTACAGCCTACAGCCTTTGGGTGATGACCCACTGTGGAGTTACCATGTTAAACCATATTCCCATCTGGAAATCACTAAAAAAACCACTATGATGAATTTTCAGGGTTTGAATTTGATTTTTAATTTTATACTCCATTGCCTAAAAGGGTATACTGCATCCATACTCTAATTAATGATTTTACAAGGGTAGCCCAAGTTCACTTTTAAACTACTTTCAGATACAACTGAAACATTTTCTCTATCAATCACCTGCCTGCTTGCTGCTTCTCTAACAAGCCTCCTCCTGTAGAAGCTTATAGAAGAAGAGTGAAAAATAACAGCCTGGGATAGTGTAATTTGTAGGAGAAGACAGTGTTAAGGTTATAGAGACACAATGAAGATATAAATAATGGATTATGAAAATGATGGACTTTACAGTATCTTGGAGAATATAGAATATGAGTAATTGTGAACAAGAAGAAAAACAAAAAAACCCTACATTCAAGTCAATGCATCCTCTCCTCAGTAATATTACTTTTTTTTGTTTTAATTCATTTCTAATCTGTAACAATGACCTTAAAAGAGTTAAATGAAGAAAAAGGAAAAAAAATATGATAGGAAATAAGAAAAAAATATGGAAAATTGTGACAGATTTGAATGCAAATTCGAAGATGAAGTGTGTTTTACTGACAGAACAGAAATAAAAAACGTGCAGAGTACGTATTTACTGGTCACAAGTGTTCACAGGACTCATTTATGTTTAGTTTGTTCATTAGCAAGAGGTAAAAGAGGAAAATTTATGGGGTGTAGGACTGATATAATTTAAGGTAATATAGGTTTGTGTAGAAATGCTTAACCATGTTTTCTTGCTTCCATTATTTTAATAATTTGAGTGGCCAAAGTATGCGAGTGATTCCTGTAATTAAATCACAGTTCATAGTAGAAAGGATCAAAATGATGGATCACTTAATATTCTTTTATAATATATATTTTTATCTATTATTGAAAATAGAATCTTTGGTTAATCAAAACATTGGAATTAGCACTGTCTTACAATTACTGTTACTGTCCTTCCAACTAAATAAGTTTTCACACAATTTATCAGTTTTTGCAAGATGCTCTCTGTTAAAGTCTCCCTGTATGAATACGGTGGCATGTTTCAAAAACTTATAAATTAGGCGTTCACATTTTTGAAGAAAGTACTTAATCTTTGTTATGTTTCCTCATTTGTATCACAATCGTCCCTTTCTTAAGAAAGTTATATTTACTTTATGATGAAGTGGTAAAATTTTAGTCGTAGCACTATTTCATCACTTGAATGCTGTAGAAAATTCCCTTCCATGAGCAAAGATAGAACACAAGGGAAGAGAGTGGGGTCCATTTGACTCGTTACCTCCTGAATCCCAGATGCCAATGCTGTGGAAGCTTTCAGGGTATCTTGTAAGAAGATAAATTTCTGCATCAAAACTGAAGTAGATGTCCAGGACAGGATACCTGTGTTGCATATTATAAGATATTATTCTGTTAACGTCTGTGTCTCAAAGAACCGTTGCTTCTTAATCTCACGCCGGGTATATAGATAATAAAAGAATCTCCTCTCCCTCCTATAAATTGGAGCGAGACACATATAGCAGATGAATCAACAATAACAGAAAAGCAAACTCATGCTGGGTTTTTCCAGAAACTTAATATCTTCCCTAAAATTAAAACAATTATGGAGTTTTAGGGACAATGTTAACGAACAAACAAACATATAAATAAAAATTCAGGTGCACCCGAAACTGGATCTGCTCATGATTTAAATTGGCACAAGGTAAGAGCAGTCAGTAAAGTTGTTTCATTTAAATCAGTAGCCCGTTTTCCTTCTTTCTCAGCAAATTGCATATACTTGGAAGTAGAATATCAATCACTATGTTCTAGCAAGCCTGGCTAAAAATTTATAAAGCTCAAGTCTATATGAGTTTATACATACACAAGTACAAATACATGGAATTACGTATACTATCACATTATCTTGTATAAAAAAAGAAGAGGTTAGAGATTCATGTTTTAGGAACAGAATTGCTGAATTACAGATTCACAGAGGCTAGAAGGGACCTCTACAGATCATCCGGAACAACTCCCCTCCTAAACCAGGTTCCCTTCAGTAGATTACACAGGAAATCATCCAGGCAGGTTATGAATTCCTGCAAAGGAGACCCTAGCACACCTCTGGGTATCCTGTTCCAGTGCTCTGTCACCCTTACAGTGAGGTTCTCCCTCATGTTCAGATAGAATTTCCTTTTGTTTCAGTTTGTGCCTGCTGTTCCTTATTCTGTCTCTGGACACCGCTGAAAAGAGACTGGCCCCATCTACTCAACTCCCACACAGGACACATTTATAAGCATTGATAAGATCTGCACCCAGTCTTCTCCTCTCCAGGCTGAACTCTCCCAGGTCTCTCAGCCTTTCCTCATGAGAGAGGTGCTCCAGGCTCTTAATCATCTTTGTGGCCTTCTGCTGGACTCTCTCCAGTAGGTACTTATTTGAACTAGGGAGATCATAACTGAACAGATGTGGCCTCACCAGGGCAGAGAAAAGGGAGAAGAGAATCTCCTTTGTCTTGCTGGCCACACTCATTGTAGTGCATCTGTGAGAATCCTTCTTAGTTTTTTTTTTTTGGCTCAAAGCTTGCTTCCTGAGGTTTTTCTTGTGATAAGACTCTGAGTGACTTGTCAAGGAGGCAACTGATGGGTGCTAACTGTGTGACAATCGATATCGCTTTGGGAACATTTGCAAGCCCCTTCCCCCAGAGCTGCTTGCTCTGTAGAAGAGCGGAAGAGAGTGCTCAGCAGTGTTCACTGGCGGAAGATCTGGCCTGTGGCCAAACCGCTCCAGCTAAGTATGGAAGGCTGGGGGATGATACCATTGTGTCTTGTGGAGGCAAGATGCAAGTTGGTGCCTCCCTGCTTCCTCTTATCTGCTGGCAAGGCCAGAAAGATAAGAACAAAGGAGGTTCCTGCTGAGATCCCAGAGCCAGAAGCTGCCACCGCAAGGAGAACTGACTCAACCACCTTGGGTTTGATCTGTCACTCAAAGGAGAGCTGATTCGACCACTTTGGATTTGAGCTGTCACTCCAAAAATAGCTGACTCAACCACTTTGAAGCATTGAAAAAGGGCCATCATCACCATGGTCATGGTCGTCCTTCATCGTCAATAGAACAACAATGCCCGACGACCCACCGCTACTGAGGATCAAAGACGGAACTACAAACCACGCTGGATCCATGGTGGTGACTATGCCCCTCTTGCTTCCTATAAAGACTCCTTGCTTCTTCTTTTCTATCTTTTCTATCGCCCTCCTTCCCTTCCCCCATTACCCTAATTCATAATAGTGTCCGTTCTCCCCTTCCCCATTTCCCCTGATTAAGATTTGTAATAAACTGGTTGGACCAACATTTGAACCGTTGCTTCTTAATCTCACGCCGGGTATATCGATAATAAAAGAACCTCCTCTCCCTCTCCTATAAATTGGAGCGAGACAGCATCCCAGGAAACAGTTGGTCTTATTGGCAAGAAGGGCACACTGTAGACTCATGGCCAACCTTCTTCCCACCAGGACACACATGCCCTCCTCCACAGAGCTCATTTTCTGCTGGTCAGCCCTTTACATTTTACACTTTACAGCCCTTTAGCAAAGCACACAGTTATTCCTCCCCAGGCGTAGGAATCTGCACTTTCTCTTGTGGAACCTCAACAGGTTCCTCTCTGCCCAACTCTCCAGCCTGTCCGTGTCTCAGTGAACAACAGCACAACTCTCTGTGTGTCAGCCACTCCTCCGATTTTTGTATAATCAGCAAACATGCTGAAGGTGCACTCTATCTCTTCATTCAGGTCATCAATGAAGATGTTGAACAAGACTAGACTGCACTGACCCTGGGTAGCACATCCCACTACCCCTCCAACTAGACTCTGCACTACTGATAACAGCTCTCTGAGAACCGCCAGTCAACCAGTTCTCAATCCACATGAGTGTCTACTCATCTATCCCATGCTTCCTAAGCTGAACTACAAGGACATTATGAGATATAGTGCCAAAAGAAGCAGCAAAACCAAGAAGTCCACAATTTCTATTTCTATTTGCTCTGCTCAGTGCCATAAGACTTTTTCACCACATTTTTCCACACTAAGTACACTCATCATGCAACATGTCAACAAATTCTCACAAAGATCCAGACACCAGAAAAGAAACTGTACATTTGTGTTAGGAAAGAAATGGGAATAATCAATATCATGTTAACAGTACATGCTAATGTAATGTTCAAATGCCAAAATTATCTTTTGTGCAATGCTATCACAACATTCTACAGCCATACACGCTTTCCCAAGGGTCTTTTATTTCTGCATGGGTCAGGGAAGACATGAGTTTGTGCTCAGCTTCAATTTATGGCTCGTGTTATATTCCCCCATCTCTCTCCTATCATAAATAGTAACTCATAAAACAAGCACTCTTACTGTCTTTGCACTGTTCATACTGTGCCCATTACTTCATGCTGTAACCGTTGTTGTTTTTCCTTTAGATTGTGAAAGTATAGGCAGAGGTTTTTCACTACAGGGCTGGTTTAGGAGTACTCCACATTTCCTTGGTTTGTCCTTACACACAAATAAAATAAGTGTTATTTATGATCATGTTTAGCACTGAAAAGAAAGCTCTACATCTTACAACTATTTAGGCCTCTCAGCCTTTTCATTCTAATTTTCCTTCTAATAGTCTTTGATATATTTTGTAACTTGAACACTTTGTGAATAAGAAAAAACATGTATGAAGAATTCAACACTGATATTCCCAGCAGTACAGTTACAGTATTTCACAGCTGTGTATTGCTGAAGAGAAGTTACTTTTTTTTCTTTTGATCCTAGAAGAGATCATACAGCTATGTTTAACTGATACTGAGACATTTTGATTTTTGAAAGCAAATGAAAATAAATTAGAATAGTTTATAAACTGATTTTTTCCTCACATAGTCATTGTATTCTTAACTAATTTGTACTACAATAGGTGCTTCTTAGACAAACAGGAATGGTTAACTTATTTCTGTATCTTACATTGGTTTCTACAAGAATTGTCTTTACTCAATACAGCAAAAAACTTGCAACTTTCATACATTAGTGTTGTGTGAATATAGCACTTGAAAGATTCCTATTTATAAGGTTATTATTATAATAAATATTGGATAAGCAAAAAAATTTGTTCATGATTATACTGACATTTGATAGAAGGTTTTTAGACACCAAACAACTGCTACTTCTGGTGCAAAAAGCACAGCATATGAGCAGAAAAAGCTAATGAACAAGAAGGAAAAATGAACCAAACAGAAGCAGATAATAAAATCCTGTGAAAAAAAGTTGTGATACACAGCCAGGCTCCACCCCTTCTGAAAGCACAGGTGAATTGCCTTCACCTGTGCTTCTGTGGCTGACTCATTGCTCGCCTCAGGTGATCAATCAGAGGTTCAGGCCATGATTCAGCAGTTCCCATACAATAGTAAAATATTTCTCTGAAAATACACAGAAATGGGTCAGTTGATGAGCATACAGAAGAAGAGGAAGTAAAACTTAGAAGCATTAAAGCCAATCTCATACTCATGATGAAAGTGAGAAACAACAGTAAAATCAAGAAATAAGTAGTAGCAAACAAAAATAAAATATAAAGTTTCCACAAAAAGTGTGAAAAAAGTAAAATATAAATTCAAAAGGCTGAAAAAAATGAGAATTACTTAGAAATCAGGTGAAATAATGGCAAACATCCAAAAACATTTTTGCTGGGATTACGAAAGAATATATATATATATAATTATTTTTGGAGAGATAATGAAGTTTGAAAAGAGAAAATAAAATGCAGTTCAAAAAAAGAAGAACTGCATTCAATATGCTCAGGTAGACTGTCAGGTCGGAGTAATAGTAATGATTGGAGACAAAGCTAGCAGAAAAGAGTAAAGAAAAGAGTAAAAGGAAGAGGGAAAGGATAGAGAATAAAATAAAAAATAAGTCAACCAGAAAATATGAACTATTTTTGTAGTGCAATTTGGCACAGCACACACACACAAACCAAAAAATATGCTAAGTACCCGAGTGAGTGAGGGCTGCCTCGCAGTCACACATGGTGACAGGAACACAGCAGGAAAGCGAGACACTCCTGTCCTCACCTGCATTTGTCTCCCAACAGGAGGGCAGAGATCTACAGGACTGATAAGTCACTCCTAAACTACATCCCACCTCATTCCTACAGGTCCCTGGGAGCTCCCTAAGGACCTCTTGCCCTATGCCAAAGTTTGGTGCTGGTTTGCTGAGCCCTGGCCCCACTGCAGGTCCTGTGTCAGCACCTGCTGATTGCAGTGGTGCTTTCCACACAGTAGCCCCACACAGCCATGGAAATGGCTGGCAGACCAGCAACCCAGTGAGCAGGGCTGTGCAGGAAAGGGCAGCACAGAGAAGCAGGACAGGAGGCTGCTCCTTTCTTCCTTCCCCTCATCTTTGCAGATGGACAGCCCAACACAAATGGCAAAAGGGACTGAGCTCAATCCTCCAAACTGTGCTCGTGTCCTACAAAAAAATATGTCAGCTCCATACTGCAGCCTGTCTTACAGGACTACGGAAGTTCCCCAAGATCCCCTTGTTTTACCCCAAACCTCTTGCTCTGCTTTGCTGAGTCCTGGCACCACACTGCCTGCTTGCAGTGGCCGTGTCAACATGACATTGCTGACACAGTGAGCCTCAAAGCATTTCAGACCAGCAACCCAGTGGGCAGGGCTGTGCAGGGGAGGGTAGCACAGGGAAGCAGGGCAGGAGGCTGCTCCTTTCTTCCTTTCCCTCTGCCTTGCATATGGACATCTCTACCAAGATGGAACCAGAGCAGGACATGCCTGTTCTCAGCTCTCTAACTGGTCTGCATGCCATATAGGACAGATAAGTCAGCTGCAGACAGTACCCTTTCTAGCGACCCTGGCAGCTCCCCAAGATCCCTCTGCCATAATCACAACATTCGATACTGTTTTGCTGAGCTCTGGCCGCACTTCAGATGCTGGCACTAGACCTGCTGGAACCTGCAGATTACAGTGGCCCTTTTCACACACAGCCATGGAAATGGATGGCAGACCAGCAATCCGATGAGCAGGAGCCTGCAGGGGAGGACAGCATGGACAGATGCTTCTTTGTTGCCTCTCTGTCTTGCAGAGACCTACACACACACATGTGCTCTCCACAGACATTGGCAGCTCCACACCACCAACATTATGATGGAGTCAGGACCTTCAATACTGCACATGTCAACGTCTCCAGGAACCATATGGATTGTGCAAAACACAACTCTGTAGATAAGGATGGAACAAGAAGCTGAAAGGGGTGGATGAGCCCAATTTGAAAATACCAGGGACACCACAACTGCAAGAGAAGAAAGCACTGTAACAGAGCATGCTCCTGAGATTGGGGATGGAAGTTTAGGAGCAATAATTCTGTCAGCCTTCCTGCCTTGATCCCCACATGTCCATTGAGAAGCTATCAGAGAATTAAAGAAAAATTTTAAAACCTTCAAAATAAATGTTCTCATCCATTAAACCGATGGTGCTCCTTCCATCTTACAACATCTAACCTGAAAACCTTTTGGGGGGCAGGGTGTTCCTTATTGTCATCATCTCCTCGTATTTATGCAACTGCATATTATAGAATCACAGAATGGTTTGTGTTGGAAAGGACCTTGAAGATCACCCAGTCTCAAACCACTGCTATAGGCAGGGACACCTCCTATAGCTCAAGTTGCTCACAGTCCCATCCAGCCTGAGGGGCATCCACACCCTCCCTGTGCAACCTGTGCTAGTGTCTCACCACCCTCACAGAAAGAATTTCTTCCCAATCTCTAGTCTAAATCTACCCTCTTCCAGTGGAAAGCCATTTCCCCTCATCCTGTCGCTAAATACCATTATAAAAAATCCCTCATCAGCTTCCCTGTAGACCCCATCAGGACCTGGAAGGTCACTCTAAAGTCTCCTGGGAGCCTTCTCTTCTCCAGGCTGAAGAGCCCCAGCTTTCTCAGCCTGTCCCACAGGGGAGGTGGTCCAGCCCTCTGATCATCTTCAGGGCCTTTCTATGGGCCCACTCCAACATCTCCATGTCCTTCTTGTTTTGGGGGCCCCAGAACTTGATGCAGTGCTCCAGGTGGGGTCTCACAAGAGCAGAGCAGAAGACAGAATCACCTCCCTTGACCTGCTGGTCACACTCCTCTTGTTGCAGCCCAGGATTTCGTTGGCTTTTTGGGCTGCCAGCACACATTGCTGGCTCACACTGAGTCTTCCATCCACTGATATCCCTAAATCCTTCTCTTCAGGGCTGCTCTCAAGCCATTCTCCACCCAACCTCCATCTGTGCTTGACATTGCCCCCACCCAGGTGCAGGATCTTGCACTTGGCCTGGTTGATCTTCATGAGGTTGGCATGGGCACACCTCTCCATCCTGCCCAGGTCCCTCTGGATGGCATCCCTTCCTTCTGGCATGTCAATTCTCCATGGTTTAATGGCAGAACATTCCAGAATGACAAATAGCCTTGAAGAATTTCTCTCCTTTGTGGCCATCTTCAAAACTTCTCCCTTCCACATTTTTATTCCCAGAAATTTGCTTAAAAGCCTTTGCAAAATAACAATACTGCAGGCTGAACAACTCAAGTTTCATGTTGCTCTGGGATTAGCACAAGTCATCCCCCTTGAAAACCACAAAAAGTCACCAAAACTGACACTCAAAAAAGCAAGAAAAACACACAACAGGACCTTAAGAAGGGAGTAACACAGGACAACACTGAGTGGTATACAGGGACAAAAGCAGATCCCAGAGGAGAGAAGAAGGGTAGCACTGGTAGCACTGCATGGTAGATATGGAATATTTGAGAAATAATTATTCTTTCCGCACCTGGAAAGGGACAGTGACTGTCAAGCTGTAGCACAGGGAACCCTGCAGCAGCCAGTGCAAAAGATAGAGCAGTGGCCTTGGCAGTGGGGCTGCACATAACAAACTCTCACAGGGCACAGCACTGTGCTGAACCTGGGAACAACAGGAAGGACTCAGTGGGGTTGCTGGCAATGGGAAGTGCATTTCCACAGCCTACTGGAGAGCGTGAGAGGAGAAATGCTCCTTTAAGCCATGAAAGGGTAGGGAGCATATAAACAGGAGGTGGAACAGCTGTTTACAAGGGTGGATAGCGATAAGACAAGGAGGAATGGTTTTAAACTGAGACAGGGGAGGTTTAGGCTGGAAATTAGGAGAAAGTTTTTCACACGGAGGGTGGTGACACACTGGAACAGGTTGCCCAAGGAAGTTATGGATGCTCCATCCCTGCAGGCATTCAAGGCCAGGCTGGATGTGGCTCTGGGCAGCCTGGTCTGGTGGTTGGTGGTCCTGCACATAGCAGGGGTTGAAACTAGATGATCATTGTGGTCTTTTTCAACCCAGGCCTTTCTATGACTCTGTGATTCTAAGAATTTTATGAGTCTATGATTCTATACACTTAGATCAGGAAATCGACAGAGTAGTAACTTCCGACTTCAATATATTGGAGTAAAAGCCGAGCACCGTTCTTCTTTTCTTCTTTTGCAAAATTCTTACAACAGAATACAGGCTTTTTCTTTTCAGTAAAAGAAAGAATATTACTGTAAAGAGAAGACATATTAGAAAAAGACAGAATTTTTATTTAGCACAGTGTACCTTCAAAGATTTTGTTAATTGAACAAAAACTTTGCAATTGTGGGACTTGGTAGTCAGAATCTCATGTACTACAAGATTGTATACATACTTATTTTTTCTATGGAGATATTCTAAGCATTCTGATATTTTAGTGGATTTTTTTTGTACATTTCTTCCCATCTGGTAAAGCATTTTTATGAGTTACGTTCATATTTCAGCAGCATTTGACTTTATGAAAAACAAGGAAGTTGAAAAAGTTTAAAAAATTGTAACTTGTTTAACACTTAAAAAAAAGAAAATCAGAAGGTTTTTGACAAAATCTGCAAAGATTCTTTTGAGCAAAAAGAACTTATTCAGGTTATTCATTACAAACTCGCTGCATTTCAAAAGCAAAATATTTTTTCAGCATTTTAACAAACAAAAATCATTATGCAAATGTTTTGCTAATACCAATTCAGAATCTTATAATTATCTGAAACTCCCTACTGCTTAAGAGAAACAGCAATCAGCATTAGACAGACTGCCAAAAACAGGTGCATATAGGCATACATAATGTGCATCAAACAGACCAGAAAGTTGTTAATTAAGTTTTGGAATACAGGAAAAACTTTTAATTTTTTTAGTTCAGTTTAGTCTAGTCTATTCCAGTTTAATTTAGTTTAGTTTAGTTATGAAAAAATGTGTAAGGATTAAGTAGCAGTTTTTTCTGGATTTTAGATTAGGGAAAGAAAAGGACAGGAAAATCACCATGGTGAAAATTGTTTGAGTGAAGAAATTAGAATGCTGCCACTTCACATTCAGTAATGCTGTTAGGTTGATATTTCCCTTCTTCTGTAATAAAAAATATCAATATTTGAATTAACACAGGACATTCAAAACCAAGAAAGATGTCAGAAATGGTCACTATTACTTTGACAGTACCATAGATTTCATTACTGATGCATCATTACAGTAGCTATTGAGGGGACTGAACTGCAATGATTTGAAGATTGGAAGATCTTGTAAAAAAAAATAAATCAGATAACTATAATCTTCAAATAAATCTCTATGTTGCAAAAGGGTATCCATATTTCATAAAATATATTTTAGTTAAATAATTTTTCTAGAGTGTTCTGGAGTATAATTTGAACTTTTCTCGTTGCAAGATAAATATGATTCTCAGAATACTTGGAAATCTTTAATCTTTCAAGGAGCTATAGTACAAACATTTCTAAAATGAATACCCCAAACAGATTTAATTATTTATTTCAAGACCTACTTGTCAGAGTTCTATTTCCTTTCGATCACAGAGACCAAAATGAATACATCTAAATGTATCAATTAAAAAAATGAATGTAACTGAAATCACATGAACTTAAAAAAAAAAAAAAGATTTAAATATCTGATCTTTCATCTTATATTTTTTAACAATGTAATTCAATTATCTGTTACGACTGCATTTCTGACTTCAATTACAGCAGTTGAAGACGACATAATGACTTCAATTTAAGAATAGGACAGGGAAGAAATGGTAATTCTTGAACAACCTTTATTTTTGAGCAAGTAGATTTAAAAGCATTTGTAGTTTAACCCAGCAAGTGGCTGGCTTAGCTACACTGTCATTTATTTGCTCATGCCTCTCCCTTCCCAGTGGGATGGGGGAAATAATAAAAATAAAAACAAAGTGAAATTCTTGGATTGAGGTAGGAATATTTATTAAGGAAAAAGGAAAATGTTAATAGTTGTAACAATATACATATAAATATATATATAGAGAGAGAATCACAGAATCTCAGAATCATAGCATGGGTTGGAAGGGACCTCAAGGATCCTCAAGTTCCAAAACCCCTGCTGTATGCAGGGTTGCCAGCTGTTAAATCAAAAACTTGATCAGATTGCTCATGTATGAATGTTTGTAAAAAGTGATGCATAAACAATTGTTTGCCATCTGCCAATCAATGCCCAGATAGCCCCAGAGCAAGTAGAAGGGAGTGAGGTAAACTCCCACCCTCTTCAAAACTCTTTCTACATGACATTATATAGCATGGAATATCGCTTTGGCCAGTTTAAGTCAGTTGTTCTGATTCTGTTCCCTCCCAGCTCCTTGGACCCTTCACTGAGAATGGTCTTGGCTCTACAGAACACTGCTTAGCAGCAATTATAGACATCTCTGTGTCACTTTCTCTCCTAGAAC
Source organism: Centrocercus urophasianus (assembly GCF_019232065.1). NCBI lineage: Eukaryota > Metazoa > Chordata > Aves > Galliformes > Phasianidae > Centrocercus > Centrocercus urophasianus. The sequence continues at coordinate 25,531,741 of NW_024884364.1, forward strand.
CAAAACATAGCATGATGCCATATACTCTGAAGAAAAGAATTCCATCCCAGCTAAAAGTAAATCAGAGAAAAAAAAAAAAACAAAAAACGAAAAACAAACAAAAAAACGAGTAAAATAGCTTGATATCCTAGCTTTCAGTATTATTTAATAATCTTCACAAAATACTGCTGTCACAAGAAGAGATCCTAATGTGCAATGAAAAAAATTAATTAGCAAGAAATCAAAGCATTTCAAAAGAATGGTATGAAGTTTCAAAAATGTCTCAAGAAAAAGGAATAGATTACATGTGTTAATTTGTAATAGATTTATCTTCATTAAAAAAGTAAACCACTCCCAATCATTGGGAAGCTATGATCCCTCTTTCTTTTAAAATCATGACATACAGATTCCTTTGAAATCTTATTCTAAATCTGGTTAGTCATGTTTGCATGGATGTAATAACCTGCCTTCAAATTGGTGCAGGACGAGGGCAGAAATATTAAAAAAGGCGCACAATACAATTTTTCCTTATTAAAATATCCATCTTCAGTGTCCCACAAGATTGAATTGATATACCTTTAATTTGCTATTTAATCTATGGCCAGTTCAAGGCCTATTTCATATACTCAGGAAAACCAAAAGTCAGTACTGTGATATGTTAGCATACCTTATGCCATAGCCAAGCAAACACACACAGAAAAAATCTTTTCTCTGGCTACTGGGAAGATTTTTAATATCTCAGGCACAGCAAACAAGTGTTAATACTTCTGTGGGGCTTTGATTAGTAATATAGAGTTCTGTGACTAAACTACTTTGGAATCTCCTACTTTGCAAGGATTTTCCACTGGTTACTTCATTAAATATTTACAATTTTCATAGTGAACAACAAATGAAATGTGTGATTTTTTAGTAATCAATTAAATAACATAAGATTTATCTGTAACTTCATTTCCAGCAGAAATATTTGGAAATCCTTCTCTCTAAGTTGGAGAGCTATGGATTTGAAGGACGAACTGTTTGATGGATTAGGAATTGGTTGGCCGGACTCAGCCAAAGAGTTGTGATCAATGGTTCTGTGCCAGGGTGGAGGCCAGTCACAAGCAGTGTCCCTCAGGTGTCGGTCTTGGGAACAGTACTCTTCAACATCTTTATCAATGACATAGATGACAGCATCAAATGCAACCTCAGCAAGTTTGCAGATGACACCAAGCTGAGCACTGGACACACTGGAAGGAAGGCAAGCCAACCAGAGGGATCTGTACAGGCTGGAGAAGTGGGCTCATGAAAACCTAATGAGGTTCAATAATGCCAAGTGCAGGGTGCTGCACTTGGGTAGGAGCAATTCCAGGTAGTTATACAAACTGGGTGAAAATTTCCTTGAGAGCAGCCCTGCAGAAAAGGACTTAGGAGTCCTGGTGGATAAGAAGCTAGTCATGAGCCAGCAGTGTGTGCCTGAAGCCCAGAAGGCCAGCTATGTTCAGGGCTGCATTAAAAAAAGGATGGACAGCAGGGAGAGGAAGGTGATTGTACCCCTCTACTCGGCTCTTGTGGGGCTCCATCTGGAGTACTGCATCCAGGTCTGGGGCCCCCAGTACAGGAAGGACATGGAGTTCTTGGAGCGGGTCCAGAGGAGGACTACTAAGATGATCAGAGGGCTGGAGCACCTCTGCTATGAGGAAAGGTTGAGGGAACTGGGCTTGTTTAGATTGGAAAAATGGAGGCTCCCGGGAGATATCATTGTGGCCTTCAAATATTTGAAGAGAGCGTATAAACAGGAGGTGGAACAACTGTATGTGATGGTGGATATTGATAAGACAAGGGAGAATGATTTTAAACTGAGACAGGGGAGGTTTAGGTTAGATGTTAGGAGGAAATTTATCAGATAGAGGGTGGTGACACACTGGAACAGGTTGCCCAAGGAGGTTATGGATGCCCCATCCCTGGAGGCATTCAAGGCCAGGCTGGATGTGGCTCTGGGCAGCCTGGTCTGGTAGTTGGTGACCCTGCACGTAGCAGGGGGGTAGAAAGTAGATGACCATAGTGGGCCTTTTCAACCCAGGCCATTCTATGATTCTATGAAATGCATTTTTGTTTGTCTTTCATCTCAGCTTTCAGATGGAAAGGCTTTCAGGATTATAAGTATGAGGTAAGAATATAGCAATTGTACAACTTTACAATAAAACATAAAAGCAATATGTTTTTCAAGTGTCTATCTATTAACAACAGGATTTCTCTAGTTCCATATCCATGTTTATATCAATAATGTATTTTTCGTCAGACTTAACACTGCCCCAAGATCTTCTCTACCTTACACATTTATTTAATGATTATTTTGAGTGTAAGAAACTAAACAGAAAATTCATTTCATATCTTCATATTTTTGGCATTCAACCAGTGTTAAATGTGGAATGTGTTAAACAGTTAATGGCATGTTTGCAACTCCTCAATATACAACTTCCTTCAAAATGTTATGCTCATTTCACTGTGTCTTCACCACTCGTTTTACAGTTTTCTCAGCAACCATAAAAAAATTGTAAAATTGTTCAAGTTATGCTCATATACAGAAAAAAAGTGTAATGTCAGTTTAGACAACAGTCCTAAAAAGCCAAAAATTTTGCTTAAGGACTACATAGATGAAAATAGTAATAATTTTGTGTTTTCATTTCAAAATAATAAATTCAGAGGATTGCTAAAGCAGCACTTTCCTATTTTAGTTGAAGAGTGTCTGAAAGCAAAAAAAGAAATTACATAATATAAACAGATGCTACAACAGCAACAACAACAAAAGTATCAGTACAGTTGAAGTAAGTTAGCATAATGACAAGCCCTTTGCGACAAAGAAAAAGCCCTACTTTTAGTTCTCAATGTATTCAGAATCAATCATCATGGTACCTCATCATGCCCTGTATCTGGTGTATTCTTAGCATAAGGACAGGTTAAACACTTTAGAATTTTATTCCAAATACTATTATTAATATTTAGAAATGTTTTCTTTATCAAATCACATTGTCTCCTTTCTTTGATTTCTTTAAGGAGCACTACATCAATTGAAGACATTGGCATTTGCAGAATGAACGTCGCTCAAAAAAAAAAAGAAAAAAAAAAAAAAGAGGCAACATATCTCAGAAATTTTGTTTTTGAATAAATAGACTTAAGAGAAATGTGTTTTGCTGTGCACTCTTGTTAAGAAGAGCCATTTTACACACAAGAATATTAGAAAAATAACAATAGCTGCAACGGAAGGTATTGGACTATTTAAGGAATAGAGGCCAATCTCCCCACTGCCTTTAGCAGGATGCTGCTGCGACCCCAAAACCACATCAGGCTTTATAAAATGCTTATTCAGGCTATTGTCAATAAGACGTTGGGATTTCTCACTTTAGCTTATGATTTCCCAGTATCTACAGAATGCTTTGTATTCAGCTGCTTAACATTCATGTCCTACTAATGTGAGTAGTTGCCCGGTAGCTCACATGAACAGGCTTGATAGATTGTCTACTGTTTAAAGCAAGCCACAGCTCATATCCCAGTAGAGGAAATTTTTCCCCTACAATTGGAGCAGACTAAGGAAACATTCTGTCACCATTTTCTGTGCTACTATTCTCCTCTGAAAAAGCACCTGGACTGTGGAGTAACTTTCACCAAGCACTGAATTTAATCAAAATCTTTTGCAGAAATAAGCAAAGGAGGAAAGGATAGAGATTTATAGTATGAAAGTAAGAAGACATCAAATGAGAGAACACTTGGAATCCTTCTTTGGCAGTGAGTAGAACAAACAACAACACCTATTTACACCATCACTTGCATTAAGCTCTGGAGAAGCTTTTCTACCTAGCTATGGGGAAGGACAAATAGTAACATAAGCTTTTAGCAGGAAGGGGAAGGAAAGGGAAAAAAACTCATGCATTTGTTATTACTTCAGACAGAAATAAAGAAAGCCACTCAGGACATAGAAATATGCCAGTCATAAGGGCCCAGACTTAGCAGATATCCCTATCATAGAAGGATAATAAAATATTAACTTGAAGTAAGCTGGGGCTTAGTGAGAGCTTTTAAAGTAAAATATGTACGTAATTATCTTATTTCCTTCATAAGCTGTGATTATATATATTTTTTTCTGTTTTCCTATTGGGTATAAGTTGGACAGTACAGTCAAGCAGATATCTCCTGAAAGGCCAGACTGTTAGTGCTGATTCATCTACTGGGTTCCTGCAAAGCCATTTTATGGATACTAATGTACTTAATACATTCCATAATGTAGTAGTAGTAGTAGGTTCAATTTTTACCATTTTACCATTTTCAACCTACAATGCTGTTTCATAGATTTAATCCTGAGATATTACACAAAAATCAATCATCTATATCTGATGTTAAAGGTCATATGTTGTTCCTTGGGTCAGTACAATTTAATGCTGACAACAATTAAGTAACCATAATATCTACTTTTTCATTGCCTGATATTTTTACTAAGTAGCACATTCAGAGGGCATTTATTACATTTAAAATCATTGGCTCAAAATACTCTCTAGGGGCTCATCTTTCAAATAATGTGCAGTTTTTCCATACAACTGCAAAGAAACACTGCCCTCTTCTGTCAAACCGGGATGAGTTTCCTTAGAGACAAGTGGTTTTTTTCTTTTGTTGTTGTTGTGTTTGTTTCTTTGTTTGTTTGCTTCTTTATAGAATCATAGAATGGTCCAGGGGTTGAAAAGGACCTCAAAGATCATCCAGTTTCAACCCCCTTGCTATGTGCAGGGTCACCAGCCACTAGACAAGGCTGCCCCTCACCTCTAGGGATGGGGCATCCACAGTTTCTTTGGGCAACCTATTCCAGTGCATCACCACTCTTGTGAGGTTCCTCCATATCTAACCTAAACCACTCCTGTCTTAGATTAAAACCATTTCCCCTTGTCTGTTGCCATCAACCCATGTAAACTGTTGTTAGTCTTTTGGAAAACCAAACTGGATTAGAACAGATTAAAAAATACTCTTTAATAGATAAATAAATGAATATATGATATATTCAAGGAGCATGTTTTGAAATACTCATTTTCATTTCTTTTCATTATATTCAGTAAGGAACATTCCTCTTTTCCTTTATTTAAATGCACATTTTAGAGAACATACAGAGACATATTGCAGCAGTTCTGTTTAATAAGCAGACCAAATTCTTCAGCTGCTTTCCTGTGTGAGCATCACAAATCCACAATCTATTTTTTTTTCTTCTTCAGAGATTTGTGTATTATGATTTCTCAGTATTATTAGCATGTTATTTTTTTGACACCTTGCTTAATTTTCCTATAGTAAGCAATTTTTTTTCAGGACAGAGAAAGAGATGTGCTTGAAATCTTGTGAAAACCTGACAGTTTTGCCAACAGTTCTGTACAGAATTTTGCTTCTCAAAAATTTACTAATTTTTTTTTTTTTTTCAATTAGGGAAACAACAAAAAAAAACAATATTTCATTTTCAAAACTTGCATAATCTTTTTTCAATCTCACCTTGATTAAACAGTGTTTGAACTGTGTCAGTAATATCATTAGATATTTATATTTAAGAATAATGGATCTTTTAAGATAGGGATATTATATTGTAAAAATAAAATCATAAGAGGTTCAATTGAAACATATGCAGGATGTATACAGTTAAGTAATTTCAAACTTTCCATTTCCTTCCCTTACTGGAGAATTTGCCATATGTTCACATAATTTGCCATATAATATTCACATAAAAGCCATCAGTTTTTTGCTACTTCACTCTGATCTCCGAAGGAAGAAACTGAAATTACCAATAAATTTTCTGCCTTTAAGGTTATTTTTGGTTTGCCACCTTATGCAACGCTTCAGAAAAATTACTTTTACAAGAAGAATTGTCTTCACTCTCAAAACTGCAGTGAGACTCACTCATTGAAAAGGATACCACATTCCAAGTTACTTATGATAATCTATCGAATGAAAGATATCAGAAAAGGTGCAATTACCCTGTCACAATTCTGTCTTTATCTATAATGACAAAGCAATATTAAAAAATAAAAAAGTGAAAAAGATTAGCAGTGTAAGAGTATTTTTGGGCTTATTTCAGCATTTCAGTAACAGAGTCAACAGGAGTAGGAAACAGGAGTCAACAGGATAGGAAAAAAAAAAAAAAAAGTGAAAAAGTATACAGAAGATGCCTTTTAAGAAGTACAGGAAAGCCAAGAAAATATGAAAAGTCCAATGACATTTCAATTTCCCTACACTACATTATTGCATCATCATATTTTTTGACAAGATTGTACCCCATTCATTCAAATACTTTGAATTTTGAATTTAACTTAAGTAAAATTTTTGAGCCATGCCTCTTTGGTTCAGTATGTTATTCTAACATAGCACCTTACTTTTTCAAAAACATGTTTTTCATTAGTTTTAGCTTTCTGCAGCTGTGCTTAAATATTTCTTGTGCACTTTAGGTTAAAATTTTAAAAATTTAAACAAAAGTTTGTCACAAAGAAAATACCAAGTTCTGCACCAAACCTAGATTTAAATGCTATGTAAAGAAACTGTAATTAAAAAATAAAAAACAGGAGAGGGAACAACTGTTTAGGATACTGATAGGACAAGGGAGATTGGCTTTAAACTAAGACAGGGGAGATTTTTGTTAGATATTATGAGGAAGTTTTTCACATAGAGGGTGGTAACACACTGGAACCACCCAGTGGTTGCCCAGAGAGGTTGTGGATGCCCCATCACTGGAGGTATTCAAGGCCAGGCTGGATGTGGCTCTGGACAGCCTAGTCTAGAGGTTGGCTACCCTGCACATAGCAGGGGGTTGAAACTAGATGATCACTGTGGTCTTTTTCAACCCCTAGGCCATTCTATGATTCTGTGATTCTTTCCTAGAACATCATAGGATTATGGTGTTATAAGGCCACATGAGGTGATTGAAACTAATTATGGAAAGGATATAAAATATGATATCTCTATGATTGTCTTTTAAATTATTCTCCCATTAATCATTCCCATTAATCTAAGAGCTTCATTGACCTAATACTCTAGCAGGACTCTTCCTGTTATCAGCCAGTGAACAAATCATGACTGACACCTGAATGAGAATAAGGCAAAATAATCCATAACTATACCTTACACACTGGATGGAATAGCAAATGAGTAGGAGCTACGTCGGAAAGCTCAAAGTAAGACCACAGCCTTATGTTTCACCTTAAACACACCTATGAATCACCTAAATACAGTAGAAGATTGCTCGGATATATTTGAACAAACTTGTACAGATACTGCTTTCAGAGATATGGTCTGATTTTTGGGTAGTCCTGTGTGGAGACAGGAAGTATACTCAATGATTCCTGTGGGTCCTTTCCAGCTCAGGACATTCTATGATTCTATGAGAGTAGCTACCATTTCCATGTCACTGGTTTTCATAGCTTTAGTCTCAGTAGTCCTCCCTCTGTCCCTCACAAGAAGTAAAATTCAAAGACATTCAGCAAGATCCATCTGTAATCTCAACAAGTGACCTTTAGCTACTATATAAAATAGTCTAATAATTTTAAAGAGGCTAATGTGTAGCTGGTTTTAATGCTGAAAGTAATTATACATGATGTTCCAAGATTTCTGAAGTAGAAAACCATAAGTATTCCAATCAAAATTCCTACAGAATAAGTACCATCTTTCTAGTAGTGCACTTCAGCATTTATGTCTAAGCCATGAAACATTCGTAGAATGTTAATTCTATGAAAAGCTATTATTTGCAATATATATCTTGAAGAATACAATTGAACTTAGAAGAATCTGAAGAGAAAAGAAGAAAATAAAAACCAAAATATATTTTGTTAATGGAATTTTTCAGACTAACTTTTAAGCATAAAGATTGCAGAACTGTAATACAAGAGAATAAAAAGTGACAAAAGAGTCAAATTTGAAGTCGCAAGACAAAATATGTGTATGGTCAAATAAATGATGAACATTAATACTGAAGTATGAGAAAAATGAAATGGCTGCATGTGAATTTGGAAACGCTCCAAATTCTGAGAAGCTGAGAAAATAGTTATTTTGATATTTGAGTACATGGAGAACATCAAGACTGTATACATTTTTTAAAATGTACACATTTTAAAAATCTGTGTAATGCTTTAAAGGTAAAAAACCAAGCAAACTAGGACATGTCCAACTCTATATGCTAAACCAAAACCAAAGCCAAAATCAAATCAAAACAAGCAAACAAATAAGCAAACTACACCACAAGATTTTGTGCCCTCGTCAGATTTAATATGTCTGCTACAGCTTTCGGAAAAGTCCCTCTCCAGTGAGATAAGGTTTAAGACATCATTGAAAAGATTTTGTTTTACCTACTCTTAAATGTCAGGCTAAAGAGTAGACCTATTTCTAGCAAATAGGGAGATTGTAGGGGACACAATTAATCAGTCAGTGTAGCAAAGAATTCACAGTTGCATCCCTTTCTGAAAAAAATAATGAAATAAATCACTGCATTATATCAACATTTTGGTGTGTACTAACCACAATGGCTGCTCTGAAAGTAATGCCTTCTACTTTATTATGTTTGCCCACAGCATCAGAGGCAGATATTGGTGGTATGACAGCAGTGGATGAACCTTTCCACCAGTATTCCATTACATTTTCTTACCATGTGACAGATGGCAGCAGAGGGGCAGTCTGACAAAATGGTGTTTCAAAGCAACCCTCACAGTTTGGTTATTAATAATATTTTCTAAAAAAAAATAAAAAATAAAAAATAATAATAATAATAATAAAAGCCCGTGTAATTGAAAATCTCTCTAAAGAGAACCTTGAAAGTGATCAAAATATTACTTATTATACAGCTTGCATATAACCCATTCAAAGTAGCGAATACTGCACCGGACATAAAATATTCTCTCTTTCTAAACAATGTGCTTTGATTTTAGAGTACTTCCTTCTATCTTGCTTCATTACCCTCACTTCCAATTACCATCTTTCGAAATCAGTGTTGTAGTAATAGCTAAAGAGAATTTAACTAGTGTCTTGGTAGATTCCATACTCAGGCAAAATAAAAATAATTCTTGTTTTCTTCTTTGCTGAGAGGTTGATGGATACAATCTTTATTCTCAGGAAAAGGTGATGAAGTGAATGGTACAAAAAAAAAAAAAAAAAAAAAAGAGGAAAAGAAAGATAAAGAAAAACAAAAAAGCAATGTCTACCTTATGAATACACATGCAGAACAGATGCATAGAAAATGGCTAAAATTTTCAAATTTCAAATCTGATCTTCAGTCTAAAATAGAAGATAGAGATAGAAGAATAGGGAAAAAAAGCATGTTCCTGATAAGAATGCTTTACATAAGCTGTTGTTTTCTTCATCTATATTGTTTATATGTTAACGTTATTGTTAATTAAAGCAGAGAAAATCTGAATATAATGTCTTATAATGACCACAACCCATTTCTAAGAATCTACAAGCAGCATGATCCATAGCATCTTCCCTTTTTATACTAAGAGTTCCATAAAAAGAGACAGCAAGATGCAGTTTTTAGGTCTACCATTGCTATTCATGAATAAGCTAGAAAATAATTTGGGGATTCTACCATAACAACTTTGTACTGCTCACAGCAAAAACTGTTATCAGAACTGATAGAGAGGACTCCAATTACTCCTTTCAATGCTATCCAAGGAAAGCTGTTGGCCAATATGACATAACTATATTGAGAGTGATAGGTAGCAATTCTTATATTTGTGAAAGTCATATTTCTCATATATCCACTATTAAAGTTAGCATATGTAACCCAGTATAGCACAGGTTGCGTTTAAATGATTGCAGTGAAGTTCTCAGGTTAGGCTTGCTTTAAGTAGAAAGCATGAAAATAATTCTCAATACTCCAAACCTAACTGTCTAATAGCAACTGTGAAACCAGTACAAATACTGTAGCCAAGAGAACCTGGGAAACTGTAAAAGATATGTGTTAATTGATTTTTTTTTAATATTTAATCTGTTGTGTAAATATATCAAACTGTTACCAACTCATTTAATGCTAAACTCTAATCTAGAATATCTAGAAAAGACCTACAAGATCATCCAGTCCAACCATCCACTCATCATCAATTGGTCTTACCAAACCATGTCCCTCAACACAACATCCAAAATTCATTTTTGGACAGTAATTCTCTGATGTATTAACACTAGACCAATACCTCAGGCTCTTTTAAACATAGCAAGGATGAAATAAATAATCCTACTATCTCACTATGCATGTATTTGAAGTTAAAATGTGTTTTTTAATAGTTTTTGTAACAATTTTGACCCTAAACGCCCTATTTTCTGTAAGTTATATAAGTTTGAGGACTATATGTTTGTAAATATATATATATGTACATATATACGCATATATGTGTGTGTGTATATATATATATATATATATACATGTACACACACAAATGTACACAAAAATAGCCTGTTTGGTAATTCAAGCTAGGAACTTATTCTGGTGCAATACAAATAGGGTATTTCTTCTTTATGATGGATAACTGAAGCCACATAAGTATGAAATTCATAGGAAATAAACTCTCTTTTAAACAAAGTCAGCAATTTCAAGTGTATTAAGCACAATGTCATAACACATTATGTCATTATTGAAAGAGGCATCCTTCTGCAGCATATACTCAGTAGAAAATGAAAATTTACAAACAGTAAGAAAGAAAAAGATCATATTTCTGTTAAATTTTGATTTTTTGAACTCAGACCGAAATCAGAAAGGAAAATATTTAATAGGTAAATAATAGGAACATCTTGAAATAAACACTTCCCTTAAAAAATAAATAAATAAATAGTCAGCAACTACTACTATTAATGGTAATGAAACAGTGTTGCAAACCCGAAGATTCAAAAAAAGCTTGCGTAAAGCTTCAGACTAACATCCGATCAGCTGAGTGCCCATGCACTCTGAAGCATTTGACCTTTTGCCTTTCACATTATTTTCCGTCAGCATAGGAAACAGCGAGATGCCTATAAAATTTCTATCAGCAATACTGAATACTGAATTACTTCTCTCTTCATGTGATTTCTCTGATATAATGGCCGTGGAAAGTTCCATGAGGTCGTGAAACTTCTGTAGTTTTTAGTATCTTCCAAATACCACAGAAACCAAGATTCTGTGGACCAGTAAAATAGTTACCCATTATCCTCAACTTCTCTGCTGCTAGTGTCTTCCTTTGACATTACTAAGATGACAGAAGATATTTTTTCTGCCCCAAATCACCTTCTTGTACCTGTCCCTGAAAATTTTATGAAGCCATCCATTACTATCAACTCATACTAGGAAAAAATATCTGACTCAGTTAATGTGACTGAGGCCATGAAACATCTGCAAAACTGTCACATTATTCCCGCTTCATGTTCAGAATTACAGCTGCTTAATTTTCTAACAAGAAATAGCAGGGAGTGTTTTGGGGTTGTTTTTACCACTATTGCCTATTCTGTGGAGACTATGTAAACTATAAAATGAGCAATGATGCAAAAAAATAGCAAGTCCAATTTTTTTTATAGAAGACCTACGTATGAGAACTCTGTTTGGGCTGAATTCCCTTTAAAAATACTGTTAACTCTTCAAGATGGATCATAATACTCCTTGTCAAATACCAAAAGGTAAATCTGTACAATTTCTCACCATCCCTGTATGATCACTTCCTACCCTCCTTTAAGAAGAATGTTACCGTTAAACAAAAATACTTCTCAAGGTTTTTAAAAATGTAAATTCTCTAATACTAATCAAATAATTTTCCCTAGCTGCATCATTTTTAATTCCTTTTACATAGTTCAGATGAGGCTGTACAAATCTAGAAATATAGGATGGAACTCTATAAGAATTTTCAGGAATATATGTCCATACAGGTGAAAGACATATAAATTATATATATATACAAATACACAAATTTTCTTGTTCATAGGAATTGAAAATGTATCTATTCTCTGTAGCTGCTTGGAGAAGTGTGACCAAAGTAAGAATACTGGAGAAATTTGGGATCTGTTGGTGGTTATATTCTTATAGGAAACTCTGCAGCAAAAGGAGGCTCCAAGAATATTTTGGTCAGCATTGTAGGGATTAACATTATTTATACGATAAACTGAAGGGGAAAAAAAAGTACACTAGAACTTGAAAATATAGACTATAACTCTTCCTTTTTAATATATTCTATAGTTGCAAAAGTTGAATGTAATTATTAAATTTCAAAATGTTAGGCAAGTTCAACAGACTATGAGGTAACATATAAACAGTATTGCAGTCAGGTAGATGAGAAAGGATTGATAAAATAATAATTTGCCAATTGTTCTTCAGATTGGGAAACATGTCAGTTGCTCTAATAAAATCACCAGCAATAATTCATCGTTCTTTTACACCCAAAAATTAAAGCTATTGTCTTACTTCAAGAAAGCAGATAAAAAATACCAGATTAACCATAGATATATTTCAAAAAATAATCTTTATAAATGAGTTAAAGATATATATATATGCATATGTAACTGTTGCTGCCCTATACTTACCATTTTTTTCCTCTCAATCACAACAACTCTATCCTTTCATCATCTTTCAAAATATCAAGCACACACACATACCTCTAAAATGGATTATACTAACTAAATAAGCTACCAGCTTCTCAGTGTGGTAATATCCAAGATATTTCCATCAGGAAAGGAGGCCAAGTCTAAGCAGCAGTTTACTCTCGTGTTTTTTACCTTGAGAAGACTCTTAGCATATGCAATCAAAAGAGGGCTTGGAGGCAGAACTTCTGCCACATCCTTTGTCTCCCCATGGCTTCCTCACCTGCTTCCAACAAATGCAAGCAAAGGCCGCTGTTTGACAATCTTTACAGTGGATACTGGAAAATTTACATTTATAACTGATATTCCCTTTACTAGAAAGAAAAGCCCTAGAGAAATTATTCTGGAGGAAACGAGTAAAATAGATCACCTACTCTAACAAACAGAACCATTTCCATGCCAAAATAATTACCATGCCAAATAATTACCATGCCAAAATGGGAAAGAAAAATCTATACGTTTTGGGGATTTACATTTAACAGGTCTTAATATGTATTCAAATTTCTAATGATAGATAAAAATGAATGAAAATAGTATTTTTTCTCCTCTCATTACACCACTGTTTACATGTGCTCAGCATATACCTCCCTTACAAAGAAATACTGCATATTAGGAGGTGCTGCAGGATATTTCCATACATTTTGTTTTATTGTCAGCGACAATTACTATTATTTGACTTCTCTTACATAAGTAGGCTTCCACAACATTTCTGTATAGTTTCATGACATTACAGTGACAGCTTAAGCTGTTCCGGAGCAAAAGAGCAATGTTATTTAATTTCAGCAGTGTTTCCACTCAATTAGAAACTCAGTGTATTTGGATATATTGCATATATTTTTGCATATCTGTGGTGTAAGAGATTATTGTTTTATATCATTGGCTCAACGCTTGCTGGGGACACAGATGAACATGTCCAAGCAAGTCCTGGGCAAGGGTTGAGAACTTCTTTGTCCATCTGTGTCGCTCAGGCAAGGCGAGAGACAATGAGAGAGAGATAAGGCGCAGATTAATTGCCAGGAAGCAGTCTTTTGTGCATGCTTATCTCAAGGAAGATGGACATCTCAGGAGGTGTTGCACATGACCCCTATCCAAGAGCCCAGGAGTGCCATGATGGCAGAAGAAGGAGGATAAAAAAAGGACCTACAACCATGAGGTTTAGGTTTTCTGGCAACAGATTCCTCATGAAGAAGAAGAGGTTTCTGACATGACGACCTGCCTTTCTCCCTTCTGGACTTGCTCTGTGCTCTACTTGCATGCTGAAGAAGAACAAAGATGTCTACCATCAGATTCCTCACGATGGAATTCCTGCATGCTGATGGACTCTCCTGGGCCTGCTACCTGAGTCCTGCTGCTTCCTCCCAGACTTATCCTGTGACTTCTTCCTGTTACCTGCTTGCTGCCCAAGGCTGGCCTGCCTGCTGCTGCTGCTCTCCCCCTGTGCTTTTGCCTCGGACCTTTGAAACAGCATGCACCAGGATGCTGCTGGATCCTGGTGATGACTATCCCTGCTTCATGCAATTCTTGCTTCTTTCCTATCTTTTCTATTGCCCTCCTTCCCTTTCCCATCATCCTAATTCATAACAGTCGCCGTCCTTCCCTTCCCCATCTCCCTAATTAGGATTTATAATAAACTGGTCAGACCAACATTTGGACCATTGTTTCTTAATCTCACGCCCGGTATACAGATATCAAAGAACCTCCTCTTGCTCCTATGAATTAGAGTGAGAAGTGTTGAAGAAGATGTTTTATTCTAATTGCATTTTTCTGTAACATCAAAAATATCCTGGCACTAGTAATGATATTGACTTTTAAAGGATCATCTTCATAATATATAGGGACTTTCCATTATGCTTTTAAAAATTAATACATTTTTAATGTTTCTTTTTGCTTTTTCTTGTTCCATTTCAAGTCATGATAACTGACAAAATTATTCTATAAATAATTTTAAAAAATAAATAATCTCTCATTTTTAATAACACTAGCAACATCCCTCTTGTTAGTAATATTTTGGTTTCAGCCATTGGAGACAAAACCCCAAACCTCAATTTAAGGATGAAGAGTCTATGTAAAGCCACATATACAGAGTTGGTTCCTTCAGAATGAAATCCAAAAAACCCTAATAAGCTGCATGAAGATCACAGGTCTACATCAGAAAACTCTGTCCCTACAGAATGGAATGTAGGAGAGAAATTCTGTATATATTAAGGTCAGGAGCAACTGCACAGAGGAAAGATTAAGTCTCATCAATAATATAATCTTAAAAAAAATAGAAATCAGATTTTGCTTTGAATACATATTAAGAATACATTTTAATTCATGGGGAACTAAGAATTTTTTCTAATATTTATTTCACTTCTCATACACTAGTTTTATCTCCTTGTCTTCTCTTTTTTTCTTATTTTTTTCCCTGCTTTTATTTCCAATCAATAAAGATGTGTTATGACAAGAGTTAAAATATGATATTAAAGTTCCCCCTACTACCTACTTGACTTTATCATAAAGTATGTAAACTGCCAGAGGTTTTTAGAACACCAAAATTTTTTTGATAGCAGATTATAAATATTTTGTTCAACAAAAGAAAAAAAGCTCAAGGCTGTCTGTTCATAGCACCTACCAATATACTGATAAATCTGCACACAAGTGTGTAGACTTACACATTGATGTTGTAAAATAAATAAACAAACTACACAGGTTGTGTAATTACCTTAGTGTAAAAATCACTCAGAAAAATAAGGAATAATAACAAATTACCTGCCAAACTAGAGATGGCAATATACTCAAATAAGTAAATAAATAAATAAATAAAAAGTGAACGTCTTTACTAATTCCTAGTAAAGATAGAAAATGTTCAACACTCTCAGAAGTAACAAGTTGACAGACAATTTATGTTATAGGTAATCACAGAATTTCACAATCTTAGAACTTGGAAGGAACATCTGGAAATCATCTGGTACAATCCTTCTTTTAAAGCAAGTTCCCTACAAAAGGTTAAACAACAAAGTGTCAAGGTGGGTTTTTAACATCTTCAGAGAAGGAGATTCCACCACCTCTCTGGGCAGACTGTTCCAGTGCTTTGTTGCCCTCTAAGTAAGATATTTTTCCTCATAATTGTACGGAACTATATTCCAGTTTGTATCTGTTGCCCCTCGTTCTATTGGTAGGAAGCCCAGAAAACTGGACCCAATACTTCAGATATGGCATCTCCAGTGCAGAGTAGAGCAGGTCCCTCATCCTGTGGCCATGGTCTTCTTAACGCACCCCAGGATACTGTTGACTACTGGGCTACAAGGCCACACTACTGGCTTGTTGACAGCCTGTTGTACACCTGGACACCCATGTCCTTCTCTGCAGAGATCCTTTCAAGCAAGCCTGCCCCTAACCTGTACCAATGTATGTGTTTATTCCTCCCCAGATATGACTTGACTTAGCCGAACATCTAAGATTCCTCACTGCCCAGCTCTCCAGCCTGTTCAGGTCTCACTGAATGGCAGCACAACCTTTTGGTGTGTCAGCCAATCCTCTTAGCTTTGTATAGTTAGCAAGCTTGTTGAGAGTATGCTCTACCCCTTCATACAGGTCACTGATGAAGACGTTGATCAAAACTGGATCTGGCACCAGCTCCTGAGAAGCACTTCTATCTGCAGGCCTCCAGTTAGATAGATTCTGCGCTGCTGATCACAACACTCTGAGCTCCATCAATCAGACAGTTCTCAATCTACCTCACTGTCAACTCATATTTTCCACATTTCCTAAGCTTACATATGGGAATGTTATACGAGAGAATGTCTAAAGATTTTCTGAATTCAATCTCCACTGCTCTCCCCTCATCTAACCAGCTAGTCACAATAACATCACATAAGGCTGACAGGTTGGTTGAGCAGGATTTCCTCTTGTTGAATCCATGTTGACTACTCCTGATGACTCTTTTTTCTTCCACTTGCTCAGAGATTATATCCAGAATAAGCTGTTCCATCAACTTCCCAGGGATGGAGGTGACAATTTCACCTTCTCAGTGTCCTCTGTTACCAGGGCACTCACTTCATTTGAAAGTGGACCCATATTTTTCCAAGTCTTCATTTTGCTAAAAATGTATACTTAAGTATATAGAAGTATACTTTAAGTATATACTGTACTTAAAGGAGCCTTTCTTGTCCTTTATCTCCTTTACCAGATTTCATTCCACGTCAGCCTTACCATTCCTTATTGCATGCCCTGCTAAAGTTTCTATATTCCTCCAAAGGGGGGCAGACTCCTTTTTCACATTCTGTGTACTTTCCATTTGAATTTTTCCATTAACAAATTGCTCATTCGCACAGGTTTCCTGACATCTTTGCCTGATTTCTTACTCTCAGTGATGCATCAATCTTGAACTTGGAAGAAGTGGTGGTGCTTGAATGTCAACCAACTGTCTTGGGCCTCCTTACCTTCCAGTACTCTAACCAAGGCAAGTCCAACTGGTGGTTCATGGACTACATACAACAAAGCTCAGATCATCCTACGACCTGACCCTTGCCCCAGATAATCACGGTGATGGGTCTTCCTGGCTAAGTGGTCTGGACCATCACTGGGCACACATCCATCACTCAGCAGCAGTTCAAATATTGTTATGCAATTAGCACTGTCTGAGCAAAAACCAAGACATGGAGAGCTAGCAGTGCAATGCTAACACGAGTTATGACAGTCTTACAGATTTTGATGCATTGGCTAAACTCTGTTATGTGAACAGCAAAAAATATGCAGTCTTTCTTCCTGATTTGATGAAAGAATTTGACAACATGTTTCAAGATTGCAACACATATCATCAATTTCTTGGTATATTTGTTACTCCATTTTCAGTTGACATGAATATACTACCTTCACATTTCTAAATAGAATGTATAGAGCTGCAATTAGATATTAAAATAATAATAATAATAATAAAAAGTTCACGTCTCTTTAGCAGAATTCTATAAGTCCTTTCTTACCAAAGACAAATATCCCTCTCTTCACAGTGTCTCCTTATTCATGTTTGTATGGGAAGTGAAGATTAGAGAAAAAGCATATAGAGGTCTGGACTGTAGTCCAAATTGTCCAAATTGTCAAATTCTATAAATTTGACCATAAATATAAATTCTATAAATTTGACCATTACACTTTTTTCTCCACATCCTCTTTGTTTCCAAGTTGCTCATTTTTGCTACAGATATAGCAAAGTAGCTCACTCTTTGCTTGGGTCTACCAATTATTAGGAGTTTTTCCTTATTTATTTTATGAAAAAAAACAATGAATTATTCCCCGTTTATCTCAATCAGTTCGTGATTTGTAAGGTCTCATTCTCTCAGGCATCACTTTGGCAGCCTAGGAAGTCCTGACTTCACTGGATATTTCCATCAGAGCATCTCCACATATTTTAAAACGACTGCTATATTCACCCTTGAATCTTCTTTCTCTGTCCTTATTGATGTGATGACAGTAGTCAAGATACAAACACTCTAGTACAACAACGCAGTGAGTTTTTGTTCCTTTTTTTTTGCCTACTAAGACTAAAAATTGTATTTTTGATGACAACTAAACTCTTTTTTTTTTTTCTGAGAACTGTTAAATTCTGAGAGTTCTATATTGTCTCTACATGCACAAGATATGGATTTGATGGGTGGACTACTGGACGAGGAACTGGCTGGATCGAGGCATTCAAACAGTTACAGTTAACATCTCCTGACCAAATGGAAGCCAGAAGCAAGCGGTATATTCCAAGGGTCTGCATAGGGACCAATTTATTATCTTCATTAGTAGATAAGAGAATTGAGTGCCATCTTAGCAAGTTTTTGGATGACAACTATTTAAGTGATACTGTTGATACACTAGTGAGAAAGGATGCCACCCCACAGACCTTGACCCACTTAAGACACGGGCTCACATGAACCTTGTGAAGATTAATAGATCCAGGTCCTTCACCTGGATTGAGGTAATCCCGAATATCAGTAAAGACTGGGAAATAATTGAGAGCAGCTCTACAGAAGACTTGGAGGTACTGATGGATGAAAAACTTAACATGAACCAGCCATGTGTACAGTACAGAAAGCCCACCATATCTTAGGCTGTGTGAAAAGAAGCATGGCCAGGAGGTTAAGGTGAGATTCTGCCCTACTACTTTACTCTCACAGAACCCTACCTGGAGTACTGTGTTTAGCCCTGGGTCCTGAAGAATGTCAGCTGTTTGAGTAAGTCCAGATAAGGGCTACAGAAATTATCAGAGAGCTGGAAAACATCTCCTTTGAAAAAAAAAAAAAAAAAAAGATGTTCATCCTGGAACAGAAAGGCTATAGTATTGTGGCCTCTCAGTATTTACAGGGTCTTTGCTAAAAAGATGGAGAGATTTTACAAGGGCATGTAAAGACAAGATATAGTAGTTTTAAACTGAAAGAAAGTAGATTTAGATCAGATATTAGGAAAAAAAAATTCATAATGAGGGTAGTGAGGAACTGGGACAGGTTGCTCAGAGAAATTCTGGATCACTGATGTGTTCATGGTCAGTTTGGATGGACTTTAAGCAATCTGATCTAGTGGAAGGTATCCTTGTTTATGGCAAGGGGTTGGACTAAATCAAGTGCATCCAACCTGTGGCCCAGCACAGCTCAGAATGAAGCTGCTGCCTTCTACAAGGTCATCACTCCTCTGGGAAGGAAAGAAGAAAGATAAAGAAAAAGAGAGGGGAAGGGAAAGAGAAGGAATAAACTGAGGTCTCATAAGCTGTAGAAACAGGGTGAATCAGTTTGTCAGTTCCTTCCCAAGAAAACTGTTACACAGCTCTGCACTATATGCAATAAGATAGAAGAGGTGTTTTCTTAAGGAAAAACAAGGCAAAAGACCCGCTTCCCACAAACACCTCTCATGTTTTAGAAGGAGAAACATAGCATAATAACCAGATAACATAGCATAAGACCAGATATTTAAAAAAGAAGCTGATTAACTAACTATTGTCTCAAAAAGCTTTTCCTACCTCCTTGTTTGTGATATGATAGTCATTTAAAATATGTTTCTATGAGGGAGTTTCTTTAAATAGAGTCATATAAAATGTGTGAGATTTTCCCCACTGGTTTCTTTGCAGAGCAAATATATGGCAGGCTGGTGGTTTTTTTTTTTTTTTTTTTTTTTTTTTTTTTTCTCTAAAAGCTAATTATGTCTGGATCACCTTTAGTTAGTGTTTTTTTCAAAGCATTCAATTCAAATGGAGGTGGTATTATTTAAGACCTGAGAGATACTGTACTTATATTTCAGGTCAAAGTGGCAATCAACTAAAAGTCAACCTGAAATTGTTGAACTTGACATTTTCACATCATTTGCATAGCATTTTTTTAACCTTCAAATTATTGGATGAGGTGGGTTTTTTTTTTGTTTGTTTGTTTTTTTCTTTTATGAATTTTCTTGATCTCCAGTTGTTAATGTGAAGAACTTTTCAAATTACCTTTTCAAGAGTATTCTCCATGATTGCATTCATGATGAAGGTAGTAAAAGCAAGAGCAGTCACTTTCTAATCATATGTCTTAATCTATGTATTCTCTTTAAAGAACAGTAGAAGGAGCATATTTAAATTAAAATTAAAAATTGAAAATCTATTTAAATACAAGAAAGAGGTGTTTTTATATTCAGTCCCATGCCCAGACTGTGAATGAGAATGGAGGCCGAAGGATGGTGACACTGGAATTGCCTTCTTCTAAAAGCAGGACAAACATAGAAATTAACTGTTCTGCACCAGAAAGTCTTGATACATAAATTTCCTACAGAACTAAAAGGAACAAAAGCAGGCTTGTCACAGCTAACTAGAATAAAATTGTATTTCAAATCAGTTACTTCTAATCCTTCTTGTACACTTTGTAGCAAAGAAATGAAAGTAATACGTTAAATAAAAATGTTTTAAATTCAGTCGTATTTTAACAAAAAATTATAAGTGGTTATTTCATTTCCACTCAGAAATGATTTATTAATTTTAAAACCTGTGTCCCCAAATACATGTTTCTGAGAATATAAACACAAATATGTTAGTGCTTGAAAATGTAAACTTTCTTTTTTTTGTATAACTTTTCATTATGTATGTACATGGGAACTATTCTTGGAGAACTTCTACTGGCAATAACAGTTACATGCTTCTAATTAAGATGCATTTTTGTAATTTCCAGTTAATCCCAAAGATTAGGATGGAACACCTCCCCTACGAGGCCAGGCTGAGAGATGTGGGGCTTTTCAGCCTTGAGAAGAGAAGGCTCCAGGGAGATGTAATAGCATCCTTTCAGCATCTAAGGAGGTAATACAAGAAAGAAGGGGACAGACTCTCCAGTGGGGTATGTCTTGATAAGAGAAGAAACGGTTTCAAAAAATGAGGTGAACTTTACAGTGGGTGTAAGGAAAAAGCTTTTTTTGCAATAATGGTAATGAAGCACTGGAATAGATTGAGAAAGATGATGGAAGCCCCATTCTTGGAGACATTCAAAGACAGGCTGAATGGGGCTCTGAGCAACGTGACCTGGCTGTAGAAGTGTCTTTTCATTGGAGGGGAGTTAAACCAGATGACATTTATAGGTCCCTTCCAGCTCTGTGATTCTATGATTCCATTATTACAGTGGGCAATGGAAGGTCATTCTCTGTATTATTATTACAGTGCTAACATCATTGCTTATTTTGACTGTTTCCTTTCAAGGTACTAGAACATGAGCTTTTGCCTGCTCCCTAATTGCAAGGGCTATTTGGCAGTACAAATATCAAACTCATGATATCCTACTGTTACTTAATCATAGGATCACAGAATATCCTGAGTTGGAAGGGACCCACGGGAGTTATTACTGAGTACAACTCCTGTCTCCACACAGCGCCACCCAAAATCAGACCTTAAATCTGACAGCATTGTTTAAATACTTCTTAAACTTCAGCAACTCGGGACCATGACCACTACCCTGGAGAGCCTATTCTGAATCACTCTGAAGAACTTTTTCCTTACACCTACCTGATCCCCCTGACACAGCTCCATGCCGTTCCCTCAGGTGCTGTCGCTGTCACAGAGAGCAGAGCTCAGTGCTGCCCCTCCGCTCCCTATGGGGAGCTGCAGCTGCCATCAGGCCTCTTCAGTTCCTCTTCTCTGGACTGAGAAAACAAAGGGACTTCAGCCACTCCTCACACATCTTACCCTCTAAACCTTTTCTCATCTTCATAGTCCTCCTTTGCATACTCTCTGACAGTTCTGTGTCCTTACATCATTCACACACGAAACTGTGTGCAGTGCTAGAGGTGAGGTCATACAGCGCAGAGCAAGGAGACAACCCCTTCCATTGCCTGACTGGCAGTGCTGGGCATATGTGGTTGGTTTTTGCTGCCAGGACACACTGCTGACTTAGATTCAATTTGCTATTGACCAGAACCATCCGTACGACACACCAGTAATAGGACTCCTCCCAGCATGTTTTGCTTATGCCAGTGATGTATGTATACATCTTTGTATACCTAGAATTCAGTGAAGAATTCTCACCTCCCCAGTGTCAAATACAGAGGCACTGTTGTCATTAAAGCAAAAAAGATCAGGTTATTGTATATTACAAAACCAGTATGACTGCACAACACTGTAAACAATAAGAGATCTGTACAAAAATAACACTTCAAGTGAATTTCTCTTTAGTTTTTCTGTTCTCCTAATTACTCATCCTGTTGTTTGTGTTCTGTTCTGTACTTCACATGTGACGTAGAATTCCTCTTCTTCCATGTCCTCTTTTATTGTTTCACATCTTTTCTCACTATCTGGGCTTGTTTACAAAGACAAAGTTGGAAATAATTTTTTTGCCAGATAAGAACTAGTGCACTAATCTGGGGATTTACTTTAGAATGGAAGATCATGAGTATTAGTGAATATTTAAATGAATCGTACAATCTGGAGCACAAAAAAAAAAAAAAAAAAAAAAAAGAGCACAGATAACACAGATAAGCCAAAATTTAATATATATATATGCTGAGACATGACTGTTAGATATAAACATAAACTGAAGTTTGTTATTCGTCCAGCAGTCAGTTCTTGTTATTCACTGTGCCATAATGCACAGGTCACCTGTAGGAAATACTAAATCAGAGAAGGAGAAATTTGCTTAACACAGTTTAGAAGAGGTATCACAGTAGGAGTCTATTAATGCATACCATCCAAATGAAATGAATTAACAAAAAAGACAAAAAAGACAAAGCCCCACAATCTATCGCCACAAAAACGTATAATTCTCTTTACCTTTCTTCCACCTGCGCTGAACAAAATAACAAAATTCAGACTTTAAACAAATACCAAAAATGAGCAAGCTGTTAACTGTTTTCTGAATTCATCTTGGCAATCGTCAAAACTAAACAAAATTTTGCTAATACTTTGTCATTATCACATAAAGCTTCATTCCAGAACTGGAAGCTGGGATTTATTTTCTGAACTGAAACCTTGACATTAGAATCTTTCACAGATAAGATCTAATTGACATTTAATCAATGATTCTGATAATTGATGAAGCAGCTGATGAGCTCTGAATTATCAGTTTCAGAATTTACATTCTTCAGAATCTATGCAAGGCATCAAAGAAAAGAACCCTTTGGGCAGAAATGCTGCCACCCTAACTAGTGATAGGCTATTTATCACAACCCAAACACAAGAAGACTGTAACAAGTGAGATTTTAAAAAAATTTATTGTGCAGAGTTAAAGCAACCACAGAGTTTAAGCTTGAATTCAAAGAATGAAAAATTTCCAATACTGAATAAAACTATTAGATACTCAGCATCACTCCTGTTGGGGAAAAAAAAAAAAAAAAAAAAAAGGAAGGAAGGAAGGAAGGAA